>NC_060222.1:11209883-11422633 GCF_907164935.1 Osmia bicornis bicornis | reverse complement strand
TTTTTGCTGCTAGAGGCGCTGTTAGCGTGTGGGTTACGTTACGCACACGCGTAGTTATGATATTCGCGGTTGTGTTTAACATCATGGCGTACGATACTGTAACACGTTAAGGGCACAGACTCCTTGTGCCATGACCTGTGTGCGTGCACTCACACAATCAACGGAAAGCATGCACGTATACGCCATGCGTGAGAGAGACATTCAATTTCGTAGAATCGATTTTTCGTCTTGATAATTGCATAAATAAAATTTTCGCGAGTACAGCATACACGGGTAGACTTCGGTACAGGTCGGTCTGGTCCGCTTGAACGCTAATAAACACCATACGTTGAGAAAATCGTATTTTCGAAATTGTAAGATTGAGACAGACGCTGTTGTAAGCAAACAACATGGCTGCCGAATGCTGCGTTCGGCTGTATTTTAGCAAATATTGGACGATTTAATGGTTTTTTCACCGATAGCACACCAGACCGACCTTCCTTGAACTAGCATAATATCACTGAAATTCGATTTTTCACAATTTATCGCTTCTGGAAGACGTAAAATCGATTCTACGATTTGCACGCATCAGACGTAAAATAGCATAAGAATAGTTCATGATTCTCCGTCAGAGGCATTTATGGTATATTTGACCATGTTATCATCAAGATCGATAAAAACACAAATCAGTCGATAAATGTAAATTCTAATTTGACACCACCAACGGCTACGCGAATATAGCCACAAGTAAGGCATAGTTGCCGCAACGTATTATCGTAAGACTACTGTCACTGTTGCCACATCTGTTACAATTGTAATCATCAGCATAATGAATCGGCTCGAGCCGATTTTGATTCCTGCCAGACATAGAAAAGAATAGTGCGCTCGAGAGAGAAAGAGGTCCGAGAATGAAACAATACATATACTTACTAATGTGTGCAACCATAAAACTTTTTTATTCATATTATAATCATTTTTTTGTCAATGAAATTACAGATAGAATACTTGAAATCGTATGCCAGAAAAATGAATTATAAAACTTGCACCATATACAGTGAAAACTCGATAAATGTAACTACATATTGCCGGTCCACTCCGCAATGAAATATACACATAACGTAAGTACGTGACCATAAAACTTATAGGAATGAAAACTACATGACATAATAATTTCAAAAAGGGAATAAGAAATAAAGAAATGTAATGATTTATAATGTTTATTTATATATATATATTTTGAGTATATGTTAACAATATAAGCAGCCCACCACCGCCGCCTCCTACCGTATAGCATTTTCTTGATTAAGTTTTTCATCTGAAATATAATAATGAATTTTAATATAATTCTGTCACACTTAGACTGGGACACCCTGTATATGCAGGTACAATTATATTAAAATTCATTATTATATTTCAGATGAAAAAAATTTCAATAACACGTGGCTGGAGTGGCTGTCATGGTAATCGACGATGTAAACGTCACGGAGAAAAAAGAGGCATTGTTTATATTTATTGATTATATTTCAATCAAATATTGTATATTATAGATCAATTTACATGTCTTTACTTTTTAATTCCTTTCCTGAAATTATTAATGCCATGTAGTTTTCATTCCTATAAGTTTTATAGTCGCGTACGTTATGTGCATTACAGAGTCTCATCGAATCTGTCGTAGCGTGTGACTCTATATTTCCGCAGATCGGCCCTACGTTGTTTCATTCATGATACTCCTTCTCTTTCTCTCGTGCTATCCTTTTCTATATCCGCCAGGAATCAAAATCTTACTCGGCTCGAGCAAATTCATTTTGCTAGATGGTCACAGATGCGACAACACCGCGATAGAACTCTCAAATGATGTGATTTGGCAACTATGCCACCTCACTTTTGTTATTTACATAATGATGTTAGATGTCACATCGTCAAATGTCAAATTTCTCAATTAAGTGTTTTCATGATTGGCCGATTCTTTCCAATAGCGCTTACATCGATTCGGAGGAGGCCTCGAAGGAGTCTGTGCCCTTAAGATCGTATTGCGACGACGCGTGGCATCAGCCGCGTCAAGGCGGCGCGTACAAAATTCAAAACGGTAGTATGTACATCGGTCGCCTATGCATCTACATATGTATTTAACGGTGCTGGGTAATCATCAAAACTGCGACAGAAATGACAATACTTTTTCAAATTATTTTGAATAAAATATTTTCTTCACTTACGTACAAATTATAATCTTTATAAGTAATATTCTTTATTCCATGGGAACAGAAGAGCAGTAACAATTTATTTTACTTTAAATAATGTAAATGTTAATTATCACCACAAATTATCACAAGATTATTTCAAACAATATCCAACTCTGATCATACCTTATGAAAATAATGAACAGTCCGTCTATTTACTTTACATGCGTATCATAACCCAAGATCATCTTACTATTACACATATAAAATACTTTCTGTAACCACAACCTCTTTTCGTTGCTTGCCATAACTTTAGGAGTATTGCTGAGAAATTACATATACAGTGTAAAAATATTTTTTAACAAAAAGAATCCGACTTCGAAATTCACTAAAAAGTGTAAAATAATTACTATTTTATTTATATCAGTATTCCACAGCTATTAATAAAATCTACTTAATCGTTAAGTAGGATACTAAATACATTTCAACCTTTTCGGAGGCGGCGCAAAATTAAAAACTTTTCTTCTACTAGGAAGACCCTAGCTCAGGCGTCGGCAACCTGTGACAAATAACCCATTTGATAATTTCAAGTAAACAATATTCAACGGGAATCAACATACCCATTGCCGATTAACTATACTGCAGTTCACGAGAGACCATACTTAACTCGCGCAGGTTACTAGGTCTAGGGACATTTTTAATAACGTGTGTGATTCCCCTATACAGCTTGCTTCTTTCATGACGATCATATAATTTTTTTCTTTGAAAAATAATAGGAATTTCATTGTATCGTGTATCTTTATGATACAAGAAGCAAGCTGTAGAGGGGAATAACACACGTTATTAAAAATCTCCCTAGACCTAGTGAGCTGCGCGAATTAAGTATGGTCTCTCGTGAAATGCAGTATCATGTACATTAGAAGTGCTAACAACTTCTGATACAATCGTTACAATTACAAATGTTTTCTGCCGTATCTATAACGTTTCGAATTTGTTTTCTTACGACTTATTAATTATCAAGTTTGCCATACCGCAATCAAATCGTTATTGGCAGGATTGTATATTCGGGTATTTTTAATTTTGCGCCGCCTCCGAAAAGGTTGAAATATTTTGGTATCCTATTTAACGATTAAATAGATATTATTAATAGCTATGGAATATTGGTATAAATGAAATAGAAATTATTTTACACTTTTTAGTGCATTTCGAGGTCGGATGTTTTTTTTGTTAAAAATTATTTTATGATGACTTCCTAACGAGAAAACAATTTGAGTCTCGTGAGAAGGACACAAGAAAATCTTGCAAGATTTTGCTTCTACGAGAAGCGAATCTCAATTACATTCGTTCCGTTCGTTGCATTAACGACAGAGTTGTACCGACGCCTTGCAAGACATCATGTACGCCATTGATCATTTTACATTTTTGATCGCAATATTATTATTTATTTTATACTTATAATTATATATATAATGTAATTACACATATATTTCACATATTACTAACTGCAGACTAGTAATACGGCCAACTTTTTGCGAAATCTGGTCATTTCTAACCCTTTCCACGTACTTACCATATCTGATATCCTGTTTCTTTTCTAAAAGCTTTTCCAACCTCTTTAACCGTTTTGAACACTTTGAAGCACCGACTCATCACTCGATGAATTCCCTCGATGCCGTCTTTTACCCATTTTATAATCAATCTTTTCTTATAATTTTCTCAATGTGACGCTATCGGCACGAAGAAGAAGAATGACACATTTAGGCGGGAGCGTTCAAGTCATTGAGTGGGAACAAAAAAGTTCCTAGAACTTTGAAACCGTGACGACATCGGTATATAGTTGAAGGTACTACATCTTGATGTCGAGGAAGAAGCGCGAAATACAATTAAACGCGATGAATTTAATACGAGAATTTACGCGATCAAATGATTTAAAATAGAAAGAGAAAGATGGAGGTTTAATTAGTATGAAAAGATTTAACGTGCGCGTCACTGATAAGTTTCTTCCCAGAGACCAATACCTATCAGTGATAAAATAATTAAATTTAATAGAATTAAATATAATTAATAAAACATATTGACTTCCCAGTATCAATACATCCATTAAATAATACTATCAAATCTATATCGATCAAATTCAATACCTAAACAAATTCAATGTGATTCTATGCCGCGAATTCGCAAAATTCGCCCTCGCGACACTCTGCCTCGAACAGGTCTTGCCGCGCAGCTAATTTATACAATTACAACGACAACTCTTTCTCTAGACGCACGGGCTCCCGTCACGACTTACCCGATTGTTTGACGAAGAGTGATCAAAATCCCGTCGTGAGGACGATGTCCTGGGTGGGGACATCTCGACAAATCATAGCGCATGACGACAGCGTCGCGTGCGTCGTTATTGGCTAAGGGCGCGTGTTAGCTAAATTCCTCTAGATCATATTTTCTCTCTCTTCTGATGTTCCATCTCTGTTTAACGGCTTTTCGGTGTTTCTACGCCGTGGAATTTCTGGATTGTTCTATTCTCATTGATAATTTCGATATTAGATATAAAATGATGTGATTATCAACTAATAGGTAAAATCTGAACTGCTGAACAATAAATATGTAGATAATTATAAATATGAATTATAACTGTTGTACTGTTATGTATGAATAATGAACCGGCTATCACGAGATTTCCTAATTAACAATTGGCTTGTCCATAATCGTTTTGTTCGTAAGTAATCGATCAGCAATACGAATTGCACTAGTACGCACGTTGTAAGAATTACAGTAGCATTCGATGTTTAAATGCAGTCTTCAATTATTCAATATTTCCATAGTCCTTACTTGTTAAATATGCTTTAGTCGATATTCGTTGTTACATGTGTAGCGAAATTAGTTCGAGAACGTTCTTGCGATTTAAAAATTACCGTTGGGTCTTAGTTTCAGGCAAATTCTCGGAATTCGATGCAAAGATTTTTATTGCCCCATTCGACCCTTCGCCTCTAAACAGTTCTCGAACGCTTGCTAACGCTCGCTTGCGAGGGCTCTCATTCCTCACTCTTTCATTCAAACAAATATTCAAATCGCTAGTTTATCTCGCGCTTTCATTTCAGCATTCAATTCGTACGTACGATCGGGTTAGGGACCGACTGGCGCCTACGTGTGAAAAAGAGGAGAGTGTCGGTTGAAAATCTAAAAGATAAATTGGTCTATACGCTTTTTGCACTGGCTAACTGCGCAGTGAACGCGGTTTACGATACCTCTCCTCAGTCGAAAACCGAGTTTTTCTATGTCGAATTTTGTTACTACGCAGTTGAGCACGACGATAGTTTCAAGGAGGGGTAATAAGTAAAGAAAAGAATTGAGAAATGGAAAGAGAATTAGAGGAAAGGAAAGACACAATAGAATACTATAAGCTCAACTCTTCCCTGTGCATTTCCACATGAAGAAGACTCCCACAACCCGAAGGCTTGATGGGAAAGCACAGAGTCGAGGAGAAAATTGAAATAATGTAGAAGTGATTTACCCCTTTCACGCCCCTTACATGAGGAGACCCCTACAACCCGAAGGCTTAATAAAGGAACGTGAGGTGGACAAATTTGCAAAATTTTCCGGACGTGACGCTGCTATTATTTTCTTTGGATCTGGTTTAACACCATTCCTACTGACTACGTGTCCTAAATATGCTGCTTCTGTTTTAGAAATTCACATTTGTTCCGGCTGTAAAGTCAATCCTGCGTCAGCTAATCTCATAAATAATCTTCTAATTTTTTTTATGTTCTTCTAAATTTTTTGCAAAATAATTATGTTGTCCAAATATACAAAGAGTTCAATACCTTGTCAACCCCAGTACCCGAAGTTTATTAATCTTTGAAAAGTTTGCAGTACATTTTTTGAGACCTTCAGGCATTCGAACGTATTCGTAATGGTCTGTGGGTGTGGTAAAGCTGTGTTTTATGACTATCTTTTGGATCCATTTCTTACTTGTTGAAATCCACTGGTTAAATCGAAAGTGAAAAATACAGATTGTGAGCGTCTCCTATATGATCTAATATTTCAAAAATATTCCGCAATGGATATGCATCGCCAATTGTCTTTTTCATTTAATTTCCGAAGATCTATTACCATTCGCCACCTGGATTGCCTTTAGAATCGGGTTTCTTTGGGACGATCCAAAGCGATGAATTATATGGCGAATTTGAAGGTTTAATAATTACGTCAGATAATTTGTTTAAAATTTGACTTTCTATTTCTTGCCTGTGGATCGGAGGAACTGTATTGTCGTGTATTAATCGGGATGTCATCTATTGTAGGGATGTTCTGTTTAATGAACGCTGTTGCCTGCAGTTTTGTCATTATGTAAAGGAAATCTCTCTGGAAATTCTTCTATGAGGCTTATTACATGTTTTCTTTCCTCGTCATTCAAATGATCTAAACGTAATCTTTTAATAATTCGGAAACTCTGTCTGAACTATTTGCTGGAATTTTATCTTCTGAATCGGAGTAAAAATATTCTTCATCTTCTGGAACATTATTATATTCAAAGGGTACCAATTCTTGTGGAGATAATTCTATTTCTACGTCTTTTTTCTAAGATGTTAATAGCCAGGACATGACACCACGCCATCGTCGTTAACGGGACTGGCAGCTCGCCAATGTACACAAGCATCAACATTATCAATTTATGCTGTTGCGGTGGCGCCCGGTCAAGGGCGTTATATGGTCACCTCAGTACAGGGGCCCCGTCCGGGAGGTGTCGCCGCCACGCGTTCTCTTTTGGTACTACAGCCTCGTACGACACGACGCGTGCCGCGTAGCCATATTGACTTTGTTCACGGTCACGTTAGCATCTCTCGGAGCAACTTGTATTCTTACGAGCGATTCTAGTAATCTATTGTGTGTATTTTCGGATTAATTGAGTGCCCTCTGCGTCGACTCACGATCAGGAAGGTCGGTTTTCACTCGTTCCGACGATCACCTCGCGTGAATTGGTGTGAAATTGTGTGCACGGGCACCGTAGCACCCGCCATCGTAGCCACGTGCCTTCGAACGCGTAAACAGACACCTCGTTAATTAAAAAGGAAACTTTAGAACGATCTCGTGAATCCTCCTGCGTTGGGTGTTTCCTCGAATATGTGTGTGCACCTGAAATTGCATTGTGAACCTCGAGTGAACGTGCCGAAGACAACCAAACTGTACCTCTTGACGCGCAGATCGCCTCGCCAGGTGTAACGGCCATCCTCACGAACGTTGATTATTTTATAATACGTAAACTGACCGAGATTTTCGACCACTATTATTATTTGAATTTATTTTTCGTCGGACTCTACGCCGGCAAGGACCTCTCGCTACCCCCTTAACACATGGTACAATATCCTTCTTTCAGATTGGAATTTATAACATCTATTGCTATTGCTTGTCGTGTACGGGATTTAATCGGAAGTATTCGCGGTTTCAGATTCCTGCGTTGTGTAAAACTATTGCATTGAATTTTCGTCTATCATCTAATCGATATAGTCGGATCACTTTGAAGTTAGCCCCGCACTTTTCGAATTTTGTATTTTTTGAAATTGGTGCTGCATTGTGCTACATTTGTGCCATATTGTGCCGTAACACCGCAACTCTGTAAGTCAAAGCGTACTCAAGAAAACTAAAAAAAAAATTTTTTATAGCCCTTTTTTGAATTTTTCGAATTTTGAGTTTTTTTCTTTTTGGTCGTATTGTGCTATGTTTGTGCTGAATTGTGCCGCACACGAGAGATCGATAACATCAATAACAATTAAGAAAGAACATTCTTAGGAAATGGCGCGTTAACCGATTTTGACGTGTCATACATCGTTAAATTCGTCTTTTTGAGGTGTTTGACTTTTTTGCGGAAATTCGTGTTCTTTTGCAATTTGCTGTAAAGGTACAATAAAACGGTAAGGTTAAGTGTGTTTTTGACGCATTTCTGAATAGAAACAAGTGACTGTTATTACTACATCTATTCTATATACAGGGTATCTCAGAACTGGGGTAGGATCCGTGGAGGGATGATACTGAGGTCATTCTAAACAACTTTTTCCTTTGCCAAAATGTTGGTAAAGGCTTTCGTTTTCGAGTTATTCACGAAAAACACTGACCAATCAGAGCGCGCCTTTAGCGCGGGCCGAACCGCGAGGACTGTAGGGTATGCTCTGAGTTCAAACCGTGGTCGTGATCCAATGTGCATCAGCACCACATCGGTATAATAGGATTCGCTGGGCGAAAGTTTGTATCGAATAATGAATTAAAACTAGAAAAGATATATAGTAATCGAATTATTGGTTCCTCAGGATAACGATATCCTATTATACCGATGCGGTGCTGATGCAACTTGATCACGACCACGGTTTTTGAACGCAGAGCTACCCAACACTCTCGCGGTTCGGCCCGCGCTAAAGGCGCGCTCTGATTGGTCAGTGTTTTTCATTAATAACTCGAAACGAGGCCTTAACTAACATTTTTGGCAAAGGAAAAAGTTATTTAGAATGACTCAGCAATCATCCCTCCACGGGTCCTACCCCAGTTCTGGGGACACCCTGTATACATGTGTACATATTGCCGTTCACGACAAGTCGGCAAGGCAGATTGTTACTTTCTCACTCTGTTCACCTCTCATGCTCCCGTGCGCTATGTTCGTTATTGGCTGCGGCAGGTGACAAAGGACGACGACGAGCATATTTGACAAAGTGAAATAGAATGATAAACTTTGCAGCATTGACGTAACCTCCCAATTGCCGAGCTCCAGCGGCAATAGATAGAAGCAAGAAATTGTATCTTATTATAGTTAACACTTTAATTGGGAGGTTACGCCAATGCTGTGAATCATTCTATTTCACTCTGTCCGAAATGTTCGTCGTCCAACCTTTGTCACCGGCCTCAGCCAATAAGGAACATGCGTGTGGTAGCTAGAGAGGTGGAATAGAGTGAGAGCATGGACCATGACTCGCCAAATTGTCGTGAACAGACAATACATCACCTACCTTAACCTGGCACCCGAACTTTGAAAAATCAATTTTTTCCAATTGCATTGTATTCTCCTTCGTTTGTACCCGTTTGTGCCACTTTTCTTTTCATTTGTACCGTAAGGGGTTGAAAAGATATGAGGGGGTGAAAATAGGCCTAGCACCCCACTTTAACATTTTTCAAATCTTTTTACGGGGGCTGTTTTCCTAATCGTTTGTACCCGTTTGTACCTCCTTCACTTTCGTTTGTACCTGAAGGGGTTCGTTTTGTACCGACTTTTGAAAAAAGCACCAAGGGGCACCTGCGCCATTTTTGTATATTTTTATGTTAATGACATAAAAGACTATAAATATTGCGTAACTAGTATTACTAACTTCAAATCTACGACCTACTGTATTTCATCGTTTATTTCGTTGATCAGAAACTCTATAGTGGGCTCGTTAAAAGAACGGAACTATTTGTGATGATTAAGATCTCTTATGTGCTGAATAACAGAAAACAACGCAAAACTGTTTCCACCCCCATAGCCATGGACGATGGCAGAGAAAAGAAACATACGTGTTGAATATTTTTATAAAACCTATATTTCCCCCAAAGTTCATCAAAATAGGCGTGTTACACTTCGCTACGTTTCATTGTGTGTGCTGTTGAGGTCGCGAGAATAATTCTTTGTTGGAAACAGTAATGTTTTTCTCGGTAATTATTTAGATTATGACGGCGGAATCAAACTTGATGATAAGTGACAAGTCTTCTCAGATATACAGGGTGTTACCTGTAACGTACTCACGATTTTTAACCCACTTGCAGCCATCTGATTAAAAAAATTTTACAGCAAGAGTTGCAGGGTATGAAGTGCACAATAGATATCAGTAACAAAAACTTTTGAAATAGTTGCTTTTATGGCGAAGTCGGGATCACCTTGGGTTTTATAAATAGGACCATATATTTTTCTTGTTTACTATATTTAGAGGGACATCGAGCCGAATTCAAACACATATTACATAATTTTTACTATTCATATTATGTGATTTAACAGAAGTGTAAATGTGAAATATTTAGATTTTTAGCTGCAATGTAGGTTAGAAATCGTGAGTAACGTTACAGAGTAACCACCCCTGTATAGTGATCGATATTATCGACAACCTCGATCATTCATTATCGACAATCTTGAACAGGTAGTCATAGAAAATATTTAAAGGTACTTAATATTTAGAACAACTTATACGCGTTAATGCTTAACAATTAGAAAACAGCACCCACAAGGAGATTTGAAAGATCTTCAAAAATGGCGCAGTTGCTCCTTGGTGCTTTTTTCAAAAGTCGGTACAAACGAACCCCTTGGGGTACAAACAAAAGTAAAGGTGGTACAAACGGGTACAAACGATTAGGAAACAGTACTCGTAAAAAGATTTGAAAAATCTTCAAAATGGCGAAGTTACCCCTTGCGAGTTTTTTCAAAAGTCGGTACAAACGAACCCCTTGGAGTACAAACGAAACTGAAGGTGGTACAAACGGGTACAAACGATTAGGAAACAACACCCGCTTTCAGATTTCGAATATCTTAGAAAATGACGAAGTTACCACTTGGGGTTTTTTTCAAAAAGCGGTACAAACGAACCCCTTGGGGTACAAACGAAAGTAAAGGTGGTACAAACGGGTACAAACGATTAGGAAACAGCACTCGTAAAAAGATTTGAAAAATCTTCAAAAATGGCGAAGTTACCTTGCGAGTTTTTTCAAAAGTCGGTACAAACGAACCCCTTGGGGTACAAACGAAACTGAAGGCGGTACAAACGGGTACAAAACGATTAAGAAACATACTACAAGTAAAAAAATGAAATATGAGTTATACGTATATTTATAGAAAGTTTTTATTATTTAATTATACTGCTTATAACTACTAACATCAAAAACGTACTTAAACTTGATGACATGCGGAGCGACTGCACAGGTGGGAATCCGTTTGCACAGGTTTCTTTTGCATATCGTCATAGTTTGTGTAGGTGTTAGGTTTATGCACAAATGCGTTATAGTGCCACGTTGTGGAATAATCTGTGCCAGAATATGATACTATTCCAGCCAAACTGTGGGTACGGTCACCTAGATGGATAGTTTTAGCTATTGTTTTCTAAGGTGTATTTAAGATTGCGTACGTGACAACAGTTCAGTATAGTGAAGATCTGTTAATACACTTGTGTTCAAGTATGATATGCCGGCCGTCTCATATACGCAGTTCATGTCATGGCCACATTTTCCACACTTTTGGCGAGATTGAATGTTGTCATTTATGGCTTCCTGCACTGCCCCTGAGACCACTTTTTATTAAGATGTCATGTTTTATGTGTAAAGTAACACATATGCGTATCGCAGGTGCATGATGACAATTAGTGCATTTTTTTTGTTACTGTGCAACTTGGCACATCACTAAACAAGCATTCTGTTAAATGTGCAGCGTTGCAGTTTGCATCTAATACATGCATTGTTCTTGTAATTGCTATTGATGAGAACAACGAAATGCCATGTAATACTCGAGCCCTTTCTTTGTAATGTTCAGATAAAACGTTCTGTTTGCAGCAATTCCATTAGCAAGTACTTGAATAAGCGAATCAAATGCGCAGGTATTTTTTACACGGAGCTCAACGCCGTTAAGGTTAATGCTGTTGGTCAGAGTTCCGTTTTTTATAACACGTTGACTGCATTAGCAGTTTGCACAAAATCCCAGTGAGGGCAGTGATTTAAATAGGTTTCGCGCTTCACGGATTTTTCAGACATGTTAATTTTGTCTCTGTTTATTAGCTGCTCCTGTTTCTGATCTGTTGTGGAGGCCGCGCCAGTTTTCAAATTCGCCAAGGTCATCTCGAGATTCTCTCGGCGGAATTAGACTCTTCGACGTGATTTTCATTGTAAAACTCCTCGGCCTGATTTTTGCCGAAGGGCTCCTTCACTTGGTGTTCCTCTTTATCTGCGTTCTCTGATGCAAGTTTTATTCTGCCCTCGAAATATTTAATGTGATTTAATGCGAATTTGTCGACGAGCATGGGAAGCTGTCCATTAAAAATACGTGATTTTATTGCTGGAAATTCTGCTTCTATTGAAGAAGACGTTGCAGTCTCTCGCTCGACGTCGAAATAATGCCGCATCAACCCTGTCCAGAGTGGAATATAATGGAGCAAGACCTTTAGTTTTTGGGCGGCTTGCGGATTAAAAACGGATTGGCATTTTCACCAGTTTTCGATTGTGAAGCGCGATCGGTAGCACGGTAAAACATTGAAGTACTCCAATCTACCAACTGCATTTAATTTTTTCTTCCGATACATCATTATCACAAACGCCAATATTTATGTCGTCAATTTCAAGTTCGGTACTGCCTTTAATGGTGCCAATTTACATACTGCAAACATTTTTCGGAGTCAACTAAGTCTCCATCGCTTGATCTCCACTATCTTCGCTTAAGAAACAACCATGATTGATTCGGCGAGTAGTTGAATGTCGTTAAAATGAGATAGTTGCAATAAATGCGCAAATGACCTGAGATAAAACTGCCGAACTTTTTTTGATTTCCCCTTCAGACAATCCCACCTCGAAACTATAGCGATCATGTGACTAACGTCTAATCGAAGGAAACACGGCAAGTGGACATCCAGCTTTCTATCCACACTAATCGCGTAACAGCTTTGTAAGTAGTGTGACAAATCAACGCAGTTACCGAAAGCCCGTGCCACTGCTATGAGAATCGCCTTGCTGAAATCAGTGACGACTATTTTTGGTGCTTTTACTCCTGATCGTAACATTTCTAAGAAAAAATAAGTGATGGTAGCTGCATCTTGTTTTGCCGAAAGCATCTGAAAGACGGGAATGCTTCTTACTGCTGTTACCGACATACATTGGTAAAGAAAATGTGTGGAGACTTCTTTTCATTCGGAAGTTTTATCCGTTTTGCAATCCCGCCCGTTGCATCTATTGCCATAAAATGTCCTTCTCTATTTTTCCGCGCTTGTTTCCATAGTATTTCTTGCTCTTTGGATCAATAACGGCAGAAAAACGGGTCATGACCTATACTATGAATAGTAGAAGCATGCGTAATGTACTTATGTTCGTGTAAGTTTTTAGTTTCGCTTTAGCTTTCCGTAGAACAGCACCATCGTAAAGTATTGGTGGAATTGGATCTCCAAATCCATGAGCTTCTGAGCCCGTTCAGTGCGCCAGACAGCTGCTGATATTTTTTGTTCAATCATTTGACCAGCTATTTCATGTCGCAAATTTCCCCTAAGCTGTCTTTTCTTCTGGTGATCAACTTCATGTGCATAAGTAGTTGTTCTATGCGGATACTAAATCACTAGCGTCAGCATTTTTTTTGCTGACTTCAGCCAGTGATTTAGAATCCGCATATAACAATTTTGCTAGCTCAGCAGTAATTTGACACCGTCAGCAGAAATATGATACCCCCCACCCCGCCAACATCCGCCCCTCTCCCCACCCCATGACCTTGAACTGAAATTTGACACCGCCGTCAGCAGAAATATGATACCACCCCCGACAACCCCCGCCCCATAACCACCTCCCTCAGCAGAAATAACCACCCTATGTCAACCCCTTCCCTATAACCACCCCCCTCAGCAGAAATACCCACCCTGTGACAACCCCCGCCCTATAACCACCCCCCTCTGCAGAAATACCCACCCTATGACAACTACCCCGCCCTACATTCACCCACTCGGAAGAAATACCCACCCTATGGACACCCCCAGCCCTATAACCACCAGACCCCCGCAGTAATTTGACACCATCGGCAGAAATATGATACCCCACCCCCATGACCTTGAACTATTTTTGTCTTATCGGAAGACGACACAAGGCCCCACCCAATTTTCTACGTCCTTGGAAATGAGATTTTTTGTTGGCGCAGCAAATCTGACGCTGCAATTCGCGACTATAGAAGGTAGAAATTTTGCTCATGACCTTGAACGAATTTTTCTACGTCTGGAAATGCGGTTTTTGTTGACGCTGCAGAGTGAACAGCAATTAAACACCTTCGTCAATGACAGCCCCACTTTAATAAAATGGGAGAAAATTGGCAATGTGCGTCATATGTAGTTTGACAATTAGCAGTGCAAGAATACTTAACGCGTTTGTGGAAAAGAGAAATGGAGGCCATGTTACTGCAGGAACTCGAACGCATCACCGAATTATTGGCGCAGCGGGCGATAAACATCAATACTGAAGATGAGCGCTGTGATTGCGTAATGCAATGTGACCAGTGCATCGAATTGATAGACGAACGATTACAAATGGGATACGATTTATCAGTCGAAGGATGGCGAGACATAGAAGCATACAAAGAAAGAATCGACACCTTGCGTAGGATATTGTATCGTGACAATGATCATCCTAGTGGTCAAAAGGCAATATTACTAAACGAACTTGCTTGTATAGAACAACTTTTGACACAACCGTATTGCAGCCATAGGTAGTAACGACGACCGAAACGCATGTCTGGTGCAATGCAATCAATGCATTGATTTAATGATAGAGCGATTGCAACTCGAAAAGGACTTATCAACTGGTTTGAAAAATAGTTTAACAGACAGGATAACGAGATTTAAATCGTTAAGAGCAGAGTTACACGGATCTGTAAAAATAGGCGAAGGTCAAAGGAGAAACAGATGCTGAATCACATGCATCATCATCATCTCTTAATCTGGGAGGATGTAGAATCAGCTTTCCATAACCGGATAACTACAGGCATTATAATCAACACCGAGCATATTGAACCACGAAACTTTTTGGAAGATGCTAGAAAAATAGTATTTCAACGTCTAGCGGAAGTTTTCCAAAATCATTCATGCATAAAGTGAATACGGTGTTGTATGGGGAGTTTACCCGCTAATAATAAAACTGATGTGAAAAGTTTCAGTGTGAGAAATAAACAATTATTTTCTACATCAAACTTGAACGATTGTTATGACAAATACGTTGTGAACTCAACTTTAACACTGATGGAAGAATTTCAAGAACGGGACAGTGGTTGGGCAATATCGAAAATTCTGCATTTGATGTTAAATATCAATAAATGCAATCCGATTGTTACACCGACATACCAAAAACAATCAAGGACAAAAGAGCGGTAGTAAATGTGACATTTGACGATGATATGTGTTTTGTCAGATCGATAGTTGCAGCATTATATCCCGCCCATGTGAATGCAAATCGACCATCATCGTATCCCAACTATGACACCGTTTTAAATTTAGAGGGCATCGCATTTCCAATAACCCATAATCAAATACCAAAATTTGAGTGCCAAAACGATGTTTCGATAAACGTTTATTTCTGGGACTTGAATGTGAAAAGGTGTGCTCCGCTCCAACTCACCACCAACAAAAGATTTCGTCACGTTAATCTGCTGATGCTTGAAACGCCCAACCGTAATGTGCGCCACTTTGCATGGATTAAAATTCTTTCCCGGCTTGTTTCAAACCAGCTCAGTGCACATAAGAGTAAAACTTATATTTGTGACAGGTTTGTATCACACCATTACGATCTATTTTAGTGTGTGCGTTTGTTCTTTTTGTACTAATGCAGTTACTTTGTTTATATGCAGATGCCTTCACTACTTTTATGCAGAAGAAAAGTTATTGAAACATATGAAGGACTGCATGAAGATGAACGATTGCTCAATCGTTCTACCATCGAGTGAGGATAAAATAATAAAGTTTGATAATTTTTGTCACCGAGAACGTCATCCATTCATCGTGTACGCCGATTTCGAATGCATGCTTAAGAAGGTTAACAGTAACATCAATCAAGGACACTGCAATGCATACAGTAAAACTTGGATGTAAGCAACAAACATTGGGACCCAGGCGTTGCATATATCCAGTCGAGGTGTCGAATTTCGGGTTACACGCGACGAGCAGCCAAGCGTGAATGTAGAAAAGGACAGACAGTGGTGGAAAGAGAGAGGTCCGATGATCAAAGGAAAGAGCCGAAACGTATCGGTGTGACTGATACTAATTCAACTATAAAATTTTTTTATTTTTGACTTTTTTTTACTGAAACTTTTACTAACACATTGGTGAAATTTTTCTGATTAAAATGACACCAAACACGATATAGTTTGAATTATAATTACTTGCTAAAATTGATGTTAAAGTTGGCGAAAAGCAAAGGAGGATTGGAAATGAAAACCGGTTGCGGCGTCGGCTCGGGTTTCAAACGTTGCATATATCCAAGCGAGGTGTCGATTCTGAGCATTTAAACGTTGCATATATCCAAGCGAGGTGTCGATTCTGGGCATTTAAACGTTGCATATATCCAGTCATGGTGTCGATTCTGGGCATTTAATGTTGCATATATCCAGTCTTGGTGTCGATTCTGCGTCCGTACAAATCGTTTGTACCGTGCAGCGTTACCTATTCTACGTTCGTACACAACATGCGACGTGTTGCATGTTGCATGTTGCGTGTTTGATGTATCTTTGGTGTACGGCCTGCCTTATACATATGTAGCCAAATCATATCGTATTTGGTACCATTTTAATCAGAAAAATCTCACAAATGCGTTAGTAAAAGTTTCATTAAGAAAAAGTTAAAAATAAAAAAGTTTTATCGTTCAATTAGTATTAGTCACACCGATATTACGGTCGGATCATATTGCACGGTTTCCTCGCCGTGCGGCTCGGTTCGGCTTAGGGGGATCCCCCCAAGTGGAAGGGATAGCGATGTTGCATATATCCAGACAAACTTTTGTTGCATATATCCAGGTTTTACTGTACCAGCAGCACGAAGCATACAGCGAGGGATATTATTTTCACTGTTCGTACAACGCATCGGTGTGCGAGTATCGCGCGTATCGGGGTCCTGATTGTGCTGAATGGTTCGTGAATAAACTTGAGAACATTATAAGAAAAATTGCACCATTATTTAATACGATTGTGCCCATGACAAATTTGACGGGTGATGAAAGAGAAAATTATATGAATGCAACGCATTGTTATATTTGCGAAAAACCGTTCGACATCGACGAAACAAAAGTTCGAGATCATTGCCATTTCACTGGTCGTTACCGAGGACCTGCTCATCAGGGATGTAATTAAAATTTTAAAAATAAACGTTTTATACCAATAGTGTTTTATTACTTATCGGGATACGATGCCCATTTTGTAATAAAAGAATTGGTAACGATTATCGAAGGCTCGACATCAGTCTTGCCAATTACAAAAGAAAAATATATTTCATTTTCAATGAATCTAAAACGATACAAAATTTCGCTTCGATTTATAGATTCAATCAAATTTTTAAATTCATGTTTAGATAAATTGAGTTCGTATTTAGGGGAAGACGATATGACGATTTTACGGTCACAATTTAATTTTTTGAATGAGATAAGATTCGATTTGCTTACACGAAAAGGCATCTTTCCATACGACTATGTTACCGACTACATGAAACTGAACGAGACGACATTGCCGACATGTGACAAATTTTATAATCAACTAAGCGACTGTGCCGTTTCACAGCAGGATTATGACCACGTGATAAAAGTCTGGCGCAGTTTTAATATAAACACACTTGGCGGATATAGCGATTTATATCTAAAAACAGACGTTTTATTATTGGCCGACATTTTTGAAAATTTTCGTAGCAGCTGGTTGAGATGTTACAAATTGGATCCTGCATATTACTATACTTTACCCGGTTTTACGTGGGATGCAATGCTGAAGCACACGCGTATCGAATTAGAATTACTGACAGATATCGATATGCTACTTTTCATAGAGCGTGGTATACGTGGTGGTTTAAGTCAATGTTCTAATCGATACGCAAAGGGCAATAATAAATACATGGATTCGTACAATTCCGAAGAACCATCGCGATATTTAGTATATTTCGCCGTTAATAATTTGTATGGATGGGCAATGTCGTAATATCTACCTTACGGCGAGTTTAAGCGGTTAGACGATAATGAAATTAAAACTTTTAACATTCATGCGATATCCGAAAATTCGAACATTGGATATATTTTGGAAGTCGATTTGAAATACCCGCTAGAATTACACGATAAGCATGCAGATTTACCTTTTTGTCCAATACGCGAGAAGCATCCTAATGCCAAACATGAGAAACTACTCGCTACAGTTCAGGATACGCAACGTTACATCATCCATTACGACAATCTTCAAGAAGCATAAATCATGGCTTAAAAGTTTCTGTAATTCATCGCGTTTTAGAATTTAAACAATCTCCATGGCTTCACGAATACATTAATTTAAACACGCAACTTAGAACTGTAGCTAAAAATGATTTTGAAAAGAACTTATTTAAATTAATGAATAATGCAGCATTTGGTAAAACTATGGAGAATGTTAGAAATCATGTAGACGTTAAATTAGTTACAAAATGGGAAAGCAGATACGGCGCCGAGGCCCTGATAGCAAAACCAAATTTTCATAGCAGATCAATATTTTCGAAACATTTGGTTGCAATAGAGATGCGAAAGTTGGAAATTAAATTTAGAAAACCCATTTATGTTGGTATGTGTATTCTGGATATATCAAAAACACGTTTGTACGAATTCCATCATGATTATGTTTGGCCGAAATTTAAACATCTTTGTAAAATATTATACACAGACACAGACAGTCTTATATACGAACTGGAATGTGACGACATATACGATGTAATGAAACGCGATATACATCGGTTTGACACGAGCGACTATACCGAGTACAATGTTTATAGTATGCCACGAGTAAATAAAAAAGTACCAGGATTAATGAAGGATGAAAATAATGGGTGTATAATGACTGAGTTTGTCGGACTTCGGTCGAAAATGTATGCTTTGCGCGTAGAGGGCAAACGGGACACGAAAAAAGTGAAGGGTGTCAAAAGTGACGTAGTTAGGAAAACTATTTCCTTCGATGATTATATACGTTGCTTGTATGATCGTTTAGAAGTGTATCGTGAACAGAGATGTATTCGTTCAAAATTGCACAATGTATATTCTATATGTGAAGGAAAGAAGGTGCTTAGTCCCTACGATGATGAACGATTCATAATTCCACAATCCACAAGAACATTGCCTTGGGGACATTATAAAATAAATAATTATTCGTTAAAACATAATTTATTCTTTGCTCCACGAGTAAAATATTACTAATTTCCAAGTATCTTTATAAGCCTGTAGGGTTTCGAGTTCATGCAAACCTTGCAATTTCAGGAGAGAGAGGGACCGGAGTTTTTACTTATCTCAGGTCTTAGAGTTTGGAAGGAGATGTTTTCTCAGTGCTTTATAAACCGAAGCGTGTTCGTTTTACTATTCATTATTTGCTGTTAGAGATGGCGGTTCCACGTTTATAGAGCATTGCATTTTTGGCAATCGCCAAATATTATCATAAGTAATCTTCAACAGTTGCCCTTAGCGTGTAAATTTTATTTATTTTTAACTAATTGTTTTCGTCTTAACAGCCATAATTATGCCGGCGTTTGAATTGGCGCCGACGGAGGAAGCCGTGTTGCTGCCGGCAAAGTGCCGTGAGCGGCGAGAGCGGCGGCGCGTGTATGAATCGCGGTGGGCGGCAACGTGGACGGAGGTCGATTTATTCGAACCTCCGATATTTGTTCGGGGAGGAAATCGATGTAAGTTGCCTGTCCGTTTTTATTTTTGATTTATTAGATTTTTACTGCGTATTAATGTGCATTTTATCTGTTATAGCCGGACTGATGGTAGCTGTTTCCCCTCCCCTACATATAATATTTACTTTTATTTTTATTACTTAGTTAGTATATTAAAGTAATATAACCATTATTAGTGTAATTCATTCTTTACCTCTCCCTTCCCCATACTTCATAATGTAATATAATATGAAAATAAAATTATATAACCGTTATTAATGTAATTTATTTTGCCCGACCCATCCCAATAATCATACTTCATATACTATTATATAAAGAGACAGCGTTTGTTTGTATGTACAGAAAAATTTCAAAAACTACTTGCCCGATTGATACCAAATTTTAACAGTAGCTTCCTTGCCTTCTCTGGAGTGACATAGACTATATTATTTTGATAAACTGTGGAAATTATCACATTGAATTCTGCTTATTCGTGTACGATCGTGACAACGTACGCGTTATGTAGTATGGGGTCGCCGCTTTTCTACTGTTTCTGCAGGCAGCAATACCTACTTTTCTGAAATACTAGAGATTGATCACCAAAAATAATACAACAATTATTACTTCAAATTCTCGAAGTTTTTATTTATGAGAGTGTAACGACCCAACGATAGGTACGTCACTGCACCGACGTATAGGGAGAGCGGTTCCCTTAGAAGGCGACTCGTATGAATGAAATAGGGATTATAGGTTCGTGTGGTGTGCGGTTGAGGAGTAAAATCCAAACATTAATGTGCTAGAACTAATAGCTGTTTGTTTATTCAAAAAAGTAAGTACTTGATAATTGAATATGATAGCTATGAGTATAATATAAAATAATATCGTTGGTATAACAATAGGTGCGGCTAGAATATGGAATACAATGAGAAATTATAATAAGTTCGCCCTAGATTGAAATACAGTCGAAAATATATGATTAGTAATTAGTATATATATATAATTAGAACTAGTATAAGTAATTAGTAATTAGTAATAAATAATTAATAATAACAACGCTAACGCGGAGCTGACTATAGGTAGAGCCAACACTCTGAATAGTGACCAACTACGCTAAGTACTGAAAATTATTAACATAAGCAACTTGTACGGTACTTTCAGACACGAGCGGACTTTGCCTACAGGTCGCAATCGGTTTCTGGACTAGCCAGAGCTGTGTTAAATACAGGCCGTTTCAAGGAGCTCCGCTCCTCGCTAGCTCTTTATACTTGAGTATGGCTTAGTAAAAACACCTGATTAACACGTTGCGTACCATGAGTAGGGTGTCCACAGATCCGAAGTAACTTGTACTTGTCGCTGTAAGGAATTTAATTTAGCATTGGTTACTCTGTCGCTATATCCCTCCCTAAGTGGTTCAGCGCTGAGCAACCATAGCTTTTTCTCTAATGTTAGAGTGGTAGCTGCACTCGTCCTAAGTCAAAGTCAAGCTGAGCATGGTCGAAACCAAACTGATTTTTCTTCGCGTTGCACGCCTCTATTTATAGTCAGACTTTGCTGACTTAGCGCTTTTTTTCAATATAGGGTTCCTTAAGATTTCTGGAATTCCCCATCACGTGACGGCCGAGTACCCCTGCTCCTTAATCTACGCGACCTCCCTTCTCTAGGTTCTCACCCCACCGCGAGATCATCGGGGTTGCGCTGGCGCACACGTGGTCGCTTGTCGATAATTTACCGATGATCTAGCTTACCGGCTGAACGTTTATCGACTTATTTTAATATTACGATTAATTCTTAAATTGGGGAACCGCTGCACAGTGGTCCAGAAACCGGTTTTTCGTGGCCAAAATTCAATTTTTCAAGTTTAATGTTTTGAAAAAATTTTTTTCCTACTAACTAAGAACACTTTAAAACTAGGAAACCCAAAATCATTTTCATTTTGGACGATTGTGTAACCGTGTATAACACGCTGAAGTCAAAATTCCGAAATTCGAAGTGAAACTAATTTTTGTAAGTATTTATTATAGATCATCAAATAATAGTTTTTGAGAACAACTTTATGCATATTAGTAGTTCTATTTTGATTATTCAATTGCGTCGGAAGTGTTCTTTAACTTATGTATAAATAGTGCAATGTTTTCAACAACTGAAACTTTGCGGATGGTTTTAAAAAAAATGCTTAAAAGTGCTAGCTACCAGATTTGTTTTATAAGAAACCTTAAACATTTCTTTAAAGAATTATATAAATTTTAGGTTCAACCTTCCTCAACTTTTAAAGTTATACGAATTTCAATAAATGACGTTGCGGCCACCGCGGCAGCATACGTATCGCTCGGGCCGAAGTGACTTCTGTCTAGAGTACATAATACGAAACGTTTTCTTTGCGAGACTCTTATCTCTTGTTAGTATTAATTCTTATAAACACGAGATAATAATCATTTGGAGACGTGTTTCAGCTTCATCGCCGTAGTCTTTTAGTGAATGTGCTAGGCGAAACATCGGTGATAAAAAGTGTAAATTTAGTATAACTTTATTATAGTTATGCATATTAAACGGATTTTATAGTTTTAATTTTAATTTGTTATAAGTATTTGTAAGACTATATGCAGTAGTGTCCGAAATGTCCTTAAGTATGTTTTATTTCTTTCTCGCACTTAACAGTTTCGTTCAGAAAGAGTTAAATATTCTTATTTTTGTAGACGAATATTCGTTCAAATATGAAGAGTTTTTTAATGTTTGAAGAAGTGAACTTAATAAAAAAAGAGTAGGTGCTGTTTCTGCATATGTTTTTAATAAAATGGAGGAAACTAATTTTCCTGAAGGGTACAGAAAATCTATTCAGGAAACAGTGCGTAAATTTAGTTGCAATTTATATACAAAGTGGGCAAATTCGTATAGTACACTACAAAAGTTTAAAGAAAAGAATCATGAATGGTTGGGAAAATATCTCATTATTAAAAAATATTCAAATATCGTTATGAGTCCCGAATTACAATAAAAAAATTTTTTTTAAATTATATTTTTGCATTTGTTCAGTTGTATTTTAGTTCTCTTAATTATATTTGGTATATTTATATTGATTATATTTGGTCAAAAGTCGATTTAGAGACGTTTTAATTTTGGCCACGGAAAGCGGGTTCCTGGACCACTGTGCGCTGGGACGTTACAAGAGCGGGCGAAGCTGCGAATACATGAAAGCTTTGTATTTACTGACTCGCACGTGTTCGCTGGCCATGCATTTCCAAGTATCTTTATACGCATGCAGGGTTTCGAGTTCTTGCAAACCTTTTAATTTCATGCCGATTCCGAGTTGTTACAACATGTAAGATATCCGGCAGATTAATCTCAGATTGTGTCGGCGGTTTTCATTGTTAGAAATGGAGGGAGATGTTTCCCTGTTTGCTTTATAAACGCATCAACGCGGAGTTTTCGTTATTTACAATGAATAACTTCACAAACGAGCAAAGTCTTGCTTTACATGCGTTCATTACCTCTCACGAGGGGAACTACCCAAGTGTGACGCTCACTTATTAATGAAACTTTGCCACCTTGTGGAGCTCGTCGCCCTGAACACGCCTATACTCCCTTTTGGGGGCAGACGGCTAATTGTTTAAAAGATATTAACAATTAAAGTTAGTTACCCCTTACATTGAGAAGCATGACAAACTAACACATACAAATGCTTAGCTCCGCGGTAAAACGCTTGACTCGCAATCTAATTGTCTACGGTTCAAGTCCATGATTTCCAACTTTTTTTTTCTTTTTTCTTTTTAATGATAATTTGTCTCTTTTTGAATAACTATTACAACTGTGCTATAATCATTGCATTTATTAATAATTAATTACATGTGCTGAAATTTTTATAGAATTTAAGTTATCTTTTCTATCCAATACGTACATTAACACCCTTACCGCATTCAAAATTTACACGCGTTTATTTGTTATTATTTGTTTTTACAAGTTCAATTTATTCAATTATATTTATTTAGTTACGTTCACTTATACTACCGTGCAAATTTATAATTTATATTTACAACATTAGAAGAAGACGCAGAAGACATTAGTAAAGAATCCAAAACAAGAGGACAGAAATTATATACGTATTTTATGCAAATTAATTGTGTGTGTGTGTATAATAACAAATAAACGCGTGTAAATTTTGAATGCGGTAAGGGTGTTAATGTACGTATTGGCTAGAAAAGATAACTTAAATTCTATAAAAATTTCAGCACATGTAATTAATTATTAATAAATGCAATGATTATAGCACAGTTGTAATAGTTATTCAAAAAGAGACAAATTATCATTAAAAAGAAAAAAGAAAAAAAAAGTTGTGAAACATGGACTTGAACCGTAGACAATTAGATTGCGAGTCAAGCGTTTTACCGCGGAGCTAAGCATTTGTATGTGTTAGTTTGTCATGCTTCTCAATGTAAGGAGTAACTAACTTTAATTGTTAATATCTTTTAAACAATTAGCCGTCTGCCCCCAAAAGGGGGTATAGGCGTGTTCAGGGCGACGAGCTCTACAAGGTGGCAAAGTTTCATTAATAAGTGAGCGTAACACTAGGGTAGTTCCCCTCGTCAGCGTAAGTAGTTTTTCGATAATTACTTTTAGTGCGTAAATTTTATTTGTTTTTAATTCATTTCTGTTAACAGCCGCTACCTTAAGATCGTTAGGATATATAAGGAAGAAGGACCTCCCAAATATTCGGCGGGAGCGGGCGGAGAGGCGGCGTATGATGGAGCAAATATGGGCGGAAGTCGCATTTGATTTGCGGCAGTTGTTCCGCGAGGAGCTGGATGTGAGTACTTGCCCGTTTTTTGTTTTATTTGATTTTTTACTATGTATTAATGTAAGTTTATTTTATCTGTTATAGCCGGATTGGTGATTGCAGAATAAATTATAAAATAAAAATATGAATAAAGTATAAGTATAACCGATATCAATGTAATTTATTTTTGCCGCACCCTTTCCCATACTTCCTTCAATAAAATATCGGAGAGAAAATAAATATGTAGTAAAGATGAAATAAAAGTATGTTTTTTGCCACACCCTTCCCCATACTTCTTTTAATAATATAGTAAAGTTATAAAGATAAAATAAAAATATATAACCATTATCAATGTAATTTATTTTTGCCACACCCTTCCCCGTACTTCTTTTAACAATATAATAAATAATATGGTAAAGTTATATAATCGTTATTACTGTAATTTATTCTTTACCTCACCCTTCCCCCTACTTCATTAATGTAATAATATGAAAATAAAATTGTAAAACCGTTAATGTGATATGAAAATAAAATTAATCAATCATTATTCTTTGCAATGTTCGAGTTCTTGCGAACCTTCCAATTTCATAAGAGAGAGAGAGAGGCACCCGATTCGGAGTTCTTGCAAATTTGCAATTTCGTGAGATGCTGAAAGTCTAGTGTTTGGATATATTAGGATTGGAGGGGATATTTTCTCGGTGCTTTATAAACCGATGTGTTTTCATTATCCACTATTCATTTCGTTATCCGCTGCTCATTTCGCGTTATTCAGTTTACGATGGCCACCGTTCCGCGACTTGAACTACTTACCTTTAAGACACTTATTAAACAGTATTGTAAGTAGTCTTAAATGATGTAACGTTTAGGTCTTTCGCTACTTATGCGAAGGAGAAGATACCGCGAGTAGTACGAGCGTACGATTTCCCCTACGCGTCTCAAGGCGTGGTTCGCGTTCGCTGCGCGTTCGCGAAGGCAGAAGGAACGGTGAAGTCAGTAACGAGACGTAGTTTTGCGGTGTAAAAAAGAAAATATCGATTTATTCAAAAAGATGGTGATTGAAGTATGGCAAAATAGCCGATCACAGAATGGTAGTAGCACCGCAAATATTATGGCAGTTTACGCGTTCAACAATCAACGGAACGCAATTCTCATCTAATAGATGTTCAATAGACGCGCAGATTATGTAAATATAATATACAACGAACTTGACTAGATTGATCGTCAATAAGCACGCAGATCGGATTCACACGAATCGAAAGTGTAATAAAAAAAAAATGGTAACGCAAAAGAAAAGATTTCAACCAGTCGAGCGACTTTAACGCGACCCAAAACTCAGTCTTCTTTTAATACGGAAAAATGACTGGTTGAATAACGCATTTAAATCTCACGGAATAATTATAATAGAATATAAAGTAATATAAGAAAATATAACGTAAAGAAAAATCTCAACCAGTCGAGCGACTTTAACGCGACTCAAAAAACTCAGTCTTCATTTATACGGAAAAATGACTGGTTGAATAACGCATTTTAAGAAATATGAGAAAATATATGAAAAGAATAACGCAAAGTATCCGAACGCAAAATCGTGACCCTGCTCGGAATGCGAAAAGTAATATAGACACAACGGTTACAAAATTTCGTTGGTCGTCTACGATTCAAACGTCTTTCGCCAAGGACGAGTTATTGTTCGCTCGATTTGTTTCGGAAACATATACCGAAATCACGACGCACGTAGGTCGCGTGATCGTGGAGCGCGCAGGCAAGAGAGGAACGTTTGAATTTATTAACCGTGCCGCGAAATATTAACTTTTACGCGTCTCTTAAATCGCAGAATGGCGAGCCAGTGGATTCCGAGGATACTTCCGGTTCAGCAAGGTTTTCACCTGCGAACCTCAGATCGACAGGGGCACTGACTTCACGATTTCAGTCACAATCAAAGGATGAGAAAGTCGCGCACTAAGTCCCGACCCTCGACTCCTTTGCAGACTGAAATACGTGTATTTAAGAGAATCCGATAACCGTGGATTTGCCGGAATCCGTCAACGTTCTTCCTGGAGTACGAAGTGTACTCAAGGAAGAAATTAAGACTGCCAAGAGCGAGATCACGGCCCTCCAAATTGCAATGTAAAATTGCCAGAACACAAGCAAAACGGGATGGCTCAACTAGGTTTCCCTAGGAGTCAACGTCGTCTTGGATATGCCTGTGTAGGGCGATCTTTCGAGGGTGCTGAGTCCCAAGATAGAAGGCCACTACTTAATGAAAGGGAGGTGTCCAAGCTCGGGCTCTAGTCACGACTTGCTGGATCGCAATCTTTAGACGGTTGTCTCTTGGAAGAGAGCCGTAGGTGAAAGCGTCCGTTCTGCTTGTCGTTTGGGACCAGAGTGTCGATCGATGGATCGACACTGAGCTCCTTCGATCCGGCGTTCGAAGGAGGGGATCCGCGCACGCGCTCCACTTTGAAAAATAAGTAGGGATAGCACATACCATCGCTATAGTTCCGATCTCCCAAGAAAAATCTATACTACTTGTTTTATACTATGTAACTGTACGAATGTACAGTTACAACGATTACTTGTCTTGGTATGTTAATTTTATTTTTAACTAGTTGTTTGTTAAAAGCTGAAAGGTTAGGATTAGTGCCAATAAAAAGATTCATCGAAGTGCGCCGGAAGCGAGCAGACTATCGGTACAGCCAGATGTTAATGTGGGCCGAAGGTTGGAATCCGAAACATGAAGGCTTATTCGATTTGAGGGCTCTGTTTGGGGAGGAAATAGATGAGGCCCCTATTTGGGGAGATACTGATGTGTATCACCATGTCTACCATACACAGAAAATTTAAGTGGTCAATAAATGCAATCCGATGCCGGTTGGAGGAGATTGATGTGAGTTGCACGTCCGTTTATGTTTTTAATTTATTAGATTTTACCTAATGCGAATTTTATTTTGTCTGTTATAGCCACCACCTCCCAGCGAATTGTATATAATGTATTAAATATTATCTTTCTTGTATTATTGTATTATTGTATTATGTATTATTGTATTATGTATTATTGTATTATGTATTATTGTATTATGTATTATTGTATTATGTATTATTGTATTATGTATTATTGTATTATGTATTATTGTATTATGTATTATTGTATTATGTATTATTGTATTATGTATTATTGTATTATGTATTATTGTATTATGTAATATTGTATTATGTATTATTGTATTATGTATTATTGTATTATGTATTATTGTATTATGTATTATTGTATTATGTATTATTGTATTATGTATTATTGTATTATGTATTATTGTATTATGTATTATTGTATTATGTATTATTGTATTATGTATTATTGTATTATGCATTATTGTATTATGCATTATTGTATTATGCATTATTGTATTATGCATTATTGTATTATGCATTATTGTATTATGTATTATTGTATTATGTATTATTGTATTATGCATTATTGTATTATGCATTATTGTATTATGCATTATTGTATTATGCATTATTGTATTATGCATTATTGTATTATGCATTATTGTATTATGCATTATTGTGTTATGTATTATTGTGTTATGTATTATTGTATTATGCATTATTGTATTATGCATTATTGTATTATGCATTATTGTATTATGCATTATTGTATTATGCATTATTGTATTATGTATTATTGTATTATGTATTATTGTATTATGTGTTATTGCATTGTGTGTTATTGTATTATGTGTTATTGCATTATGTGTTATTGTATTATGTGTTATTGCATTGTGTGTTATTGTATTATGTGTTATTGCATTGTGTGTTATTGTATTATGTATTATTGTATTATGTATTATTGTATTATGTATTATTGTATTATGTATTATTGTATTATGTATTATTGTAATAAAAAGTATTCAAAATTACCAATATAATTTATTCTTAGACCAACCTCCTTTCATTTATAAAATAACATTCCCCTGTAATAAAAGTAAACACAGAATAAAGCCGAAAAATTATTTATTCATATAATCTGTATAATTACAAACATTTTTAAATATAAATTACTGAACATTGTTCGCTCCTATCCATGAATTGTGCGTAGAATCAAACCCCAACCATTTGACGAAAACTTTATTTCCCTTTCATTGTAGAACCTTCTCCACTAAGTATACATCGCGATTTTTTACTTTTTGTAGTTCATATTCGCAGAACCCGCCGACCAACGGTTGTTTTTGCATATCTTGCAAGAGATACGTTACAGGATTTGTTCGTTGAATTTTAATAATTGTGAAAATATCAGTTGTCCAATTCGGTGTATAACCCTTTGCGAATAAGGTTTTGTATTTTCTAACTCGCACGTGATCACCGACCTTGTACTTGGCCGGAGCAGCAATCTTTATGTTAGAATATACGGAAGATAAGTTCCGGTGTTACGTCGACGGAACGCATTCTAATCGTACGATGCCTTCTATTTTAAACCGACTTCAAAAAGGAGGAGGTTACTCAATTCGATCAGTATGTATTTTTTTTTTTTTTTGTGTGTTCACCGATTACTCCGAGATGGATGTACCAATCGGAACGAAACCTTTTACATTAGGGGTTTTCATCTTTCAAAAATTTTTGAAATTGACTTGACGACATATCGCATCCAATGCCTTTTAGGGTGCTGGTTACGATGCAAAAAAGAAATTTCGAAAATTTTAATTTCCTGTGCTTCCAGAATTCGATTGAAAATTCGAAAAAACCGCTGGAATAGACAACCCGCGCGACAGGTCTTTCCTATGCAAACTCGAGACGTGAGGTAAGTGAAGGTGACTTTTTTTGGTCATTTAGAAGTGTACTTCGGTGATGGAAAGGTTTGACACTCTTATCACATATGCAACAGTGCTCTTGGAGAAGTCAAAATTGCACACATTTAAGAGATTTTTGGTGGTACAGTGTAGAGCAGCTTCTAGCTTTTCTGAAGAATATAGTAACATTTATAATATACTGAGATACACAAATACTCATTGTTTGCGTTTGGCGCTGAACGTAACCCCGGTCCCTTGAACCATGCAAGATGGTTGGCAGTAGCCAATCGCATCATGCGCCTCTACGTCAGAATGTCTAGGCCTACAAGTCTACTGCTCATCCTAATGCAACATCTGACCAAAGTATACATTCCTACTTGATTTAGAATCAAGAAGCACAGCTCAGGCACGGATGGTGCCAAACATCTGTTCTACATCATTCAGCAGTCCAGAAGTCGTTCAACTGTTTGAGAGTGACAGGGGAAAGCAGGAATATCAATCACATCATGGTCCTGGTAAGATCCTGGAGAATAGGCGGAGAGGTGATGATGTTTGCTTCCCAGTCGATCATTTGGGTGTAGACTCTTGCTGCAAAGTTCACTTTTAGTACGTGGAAGTACCGGATTTCACCGTCTCGCTTCTCCATTCTCGATTTAAGTATCCGCTTGATTGCAAAATCACGAATGCCAGGTCTCTCATCAATGATCATGACGATCAGAATATTTTCTGGATGGGCAAAGTACGCGTTGTTCGCTATAACTTTGTCGACCAACTCCCTGTACTTTGCTGGAAAACTTCTGGACTGCTGAATGATGTAGAACAGATGTTTGGCACCATCCGTGCATGAGCTGTGCTTCTTGATTCTAAATCAAGTAGGAATGTATACTTTGGTCAGATGTTGCATTAGGATGAGCAGTAGACTTATAGGCCTAGACATTCTGACGTAGAGGCGCATGATGCGATTGGCTACTGCCAACCATCTTGCATGGTTCAAGGGACCGGGGTTACATTCAGCGCCAAACGCAAACAATGAGTATTTGTGTATCTCAGTATATTATAAATGTTACTATATTTTTCAGAAAAGCTAGAAGCTGCTTTACACTATACCACCAAAAATCTCTTAAATGTGTGCAATTTTGACTTCTCCGAGAGCACTGTTGCATATGTGATAAGAGTGTCAAACCTTTCCATCACCGAAGTACACTTCTAAATGACCCAAAAAAGTCACCTTCACTTACCTCACGTCTCGAGTTTGCATAGGAAAGACCTGTCGCGCGGGTTGTCTATTCCAGCGGTTTTTCGAATTTTCAATCGAATTCTTGAAGCACAGGAGATTAAAATTTTCGAAATTTCTTTTTTGCATCGTAACCAGCACCCTAAATGGCATTGGATGCGATATGTCGTCAAGTCAATTTCAAAAATTTTTGAAAAATGAACACCCCGATTTTACATCTTATAGGGTATGTCTTCCGGTTGGTCCCATTGAAAAAAAATTTTTCATTTTTTCATTGTTATTGCAAAATACAGAAAGTTTTCAATGTCAAAATTCGACGATTTCAATGACCTTTTAATATGTTGTCGGGGATATGATTCTGAACAACTTTTTCATTATGCATAATTAACGGAAAGCTTTAGTTTCCGAGATATTCGTAAAAAACTATTGTTACTACTACATTGAATTCTACGTATTCCTACGTGTTTCTACCAGTGTATGAGTTAATAACTATTGTTATAACTTGTATGGAACTTGTTATCGTTAAAAACTATCGTTATACCAATTAACCAATAAGAACGGTGAATCACCTTACGGCATCCTACAAATACTGCTCGTTCCACTAAAAAGTGTGAAATAAAATAATTTTTAACAAAAAATGCAACCGACTTCGAAATGCACTAAAAAATATGAAACAATTTCTACTTCATTTATACAAATACCCAACAGCTATTAATAAAACCTAGTTACTCGTTAAATAATATGCTAAATACATTTCAACCTTTTCGGAGGCGGCGCAAAATTAAAAACTTTTCTTCTACTAGGAAGATCCTAGTTCAGATGTCGGCAACCTATCAAATCGTTATTGGCAGCATCGTATATTCGGGTATTTTTAATTTTGCGCCGCCTCCGAAAAGGTTGAAATGTATTTAGTATTCTATTTAACGAGTAAAAAGGTTTTATTAATAGCTGTTGGGTATTTGTATAAATGAAGTAGAAATTATTTCATACTTTTTAGTGCATTTCGAAGTCGATTGTATTTTTTGTTAAAAATTATTTACTGTAATCGTTAACTAGGAAACTTTTCCTCTACTAGGAAGATCCTAACTCGGGCGTCGGCAACCTATGATAAATGACCCATTTGATAATTTCAAGTAAACAGTATTCAACGGGAATCAACATATCCATTCCCGATTAACTATACAGCAGTTCACGAGAGACCATACTTAACTCGCGCAGGTTACTAGGTCTAGGGACATTTTTAATAACATGTGTGATTCCCCTATACAGCTTGCTTCTTTCCTGACGATCATATAATTTTTTTGTTTGAAAAATAATAGGAATTTCATTGTATCGTGTATCTTTACCATGTCATCATCGTTTATCACTTATCGTACGTCATATATTTCTGTCCACCATTTATATGTTCGGAAAGTACGATGCAAGCTGTAGAGGGGAATCACACACGTTATTAAAAATCTCCCTACACATAGTGAGCTGCGCAAGTTAAGGTGATGCGAGCGTCGGAAACTTTACCGACAGTCCCTAGAAAAATCCCTAGCACTTTAAACACAAATTACGTCGTCATTACTGAATAGAATGCTACAAAATTTGAGAGACGTATGCAGGAGGCCCTAAAGAATGGCGCTCTGGTCCTTATATTATTCAAATCGTCAAAAAGTTATAAAATATTGAAATTTATGTCTATCAACGGTGAAGAAAATGGCGGATCGGACTCACCTGCATCAATTTATTTGTAATATAAACATTTTTGCGAATCGTATGTCCCAATAGAGACCAGAGTGCCATTCTTTGGGGCGGATAGAACAAAACGAGCACCCAAGGTATGATGTACAAGCCCCGAGGTAGACGAAATTTGTGTTATAAGATTTTGACTCGCGAAAAACGTCAAAAAGGTAAAACAGACCACAAATTTAGTTCCTCGTTTTTTCTATAGGGCGCAATTGGTTCGTTTTCTGCGCTCGACCGCGCGCGCTCATTCGCAGCAGTGACTACAGATCCGAGAAGACTAAACATGCCTATGTTCTGGAAGGGTCGTGAATTTGTGCCTTGAGAACGAACGCCATCTGCTCTATCCTAGTACAAAAATATGAAACACTTCGCTCTGCAACAGTCTACGGCACGTTGACGATAACAGAAAATTGCTTCAATACCAACAGCTATATCTCTTTACTCAGTGTCTCGAGCTCAGTGTTGCCATATCTCTGAAGAGCAAGAAAGAGAAAACGCGTAACGAGATAAAATGAGATGGAATATGTTAAAGGGATGCCGCTTGATCTTTCACTTTGTCGTGCTGAAGTCAACGGATGCGGATGTAGTTTTCACTGTAATTTTTTACTTGAATTGTGTTAAGGCAGGTCTATTCAGATAATCTTTTTCTGTTCAAAAAATAATTTGGTAATTATTGAGATTAGTTTACACCTCACCGAGTTTGACGAAATTTAAATATATTGTAAAACTCAACATTTTGAACAATTTTTTCCTATACAGTAAAACCTGGATATATGCAACAAAAGTTTGTCTGGATATATGCAACATCGCTATCCTCTCCACTGGGGGGATCCCCCTAAGCCGAACCGAGCCGCTCAGCGAGGAAACCGTGTAATATAATCCGACCGTAATATCGGTGTGACTAATACTAATTGAACGATAAAACTTTTTTATTTTTAACTTTTTCTTAATGAAACTTTTACTAACGCATTTGTGGGATTTTTCTGATTAAAATGGTACCAAACACGATATGATTTGAATTATATTTATTTATTAAAATAATAATAACCCGAAAGTGAAATATACTAATCCCGGGGCAATAGAGGGAGGCAATCAACATGAAAATATTTCTAGCAAAGTACTAAACTGGTCGATGGCTTCATAAGCTTATTGTTGCCACGGTTCAGTTCAGAATATTTCTAAGCAGCGGAAATACTGACTGCAAATTACGTGCTTTATGATGTTAGGAACAGCCCATGATTTCCATGAAACCGGACAGTTTCGTCCTATTGAAAATTAAAGTAATTTACAAGCTAACAGTAATAACAGAATGATAATAGAATAAATAAACAATAATAATAAAATAAACAATATAGAATTGACACCTCGACTACATATGTATAAGGCAGGCCGTACACCTACATCAAACACGCAACATGCAACATGCAACACGTCGCATGTTGTGTACGAACGTAGAATAGGTAACGCGGCACGGTACAAACGATTTGTACGAACGTAGAATAGATAACGCGACATGGTACAAACGATTTGTACTAACGTAGAATAGGAAACGCGGCACGGTACAAACTGGATATATGCAACATTAAATGCCCAGATTCAACACCATGACTGGATATATGCAACATTTAAATGCCCAGAATCGACACCTCGCTTGGATATATGCAACATTTGAAACCCGAGCCGACGCCGCAACCGGTTTTCATTTCCAATCCTCCTTTGCTTTTCGCCAACTTTTAACATCAATTTTAGCAAGTAATTATAATTGAAACTATATCGTGTTCGATACCATTTTAATCAAAAAAATTTCACCAATGCGTTAGTAAAAGTTTCAATAAAAAAAAGTCAAAGATAAAAAAGTTTTATACTTCAATTAGTATTAGTTACACCGATACGTTTCGGCTCTTTCCTTTGATCATCGGACCTCTCTCTTTCAGCCACTGTCTGTCCCTTTCTACGTTCACGCTTGGCTGGTCGTCGCGTGTAACCCGAGATTCGACACCTCGCTTGGATAAATGCATCCACTGGGTCCCAATCTTGGTTGCATTTATCCAGGTTTTACTGTATATTGATGTCGGTCGCCGTGTTGGTGCCTGCAAAAACAGTAGAAAAGCGGTGATCCCATACTGATGCGTACGTTGTCACGGACACACACGTATGGCCAGAATTCAATGTGTTAGTTTCGACAGTTTGTCGAAAATATCTCGAAAACTAAGGCCTAGCGGCGGTTATGTGTATAGGAAAAACTTGTTCAAAATGCCTAATTTTACATGTTTAAATTTCATCAAAATCCGTGTGGTGTAACGTAATCTCAATAATTACTAATAATTTTAATATCATGCGAAGTTGGTAAATAGTACGTACATATGCGGAAAGATGAAATTTATGGATGTAGTAATGATAAGTAATTATATTTTTTAAATATAATAAGGGATAGGTTGCGGAAAGAAGAGAAATGTATGTTTGTAATATTTTTGTTTCATACATTTATTTGTAATAATTATAATTTACGGATAATATTGTTGTGGACAATAATTAATGGGGGCGGGGGCGTATATCGGTGCCGGCGGAGGAGCGTACATCCTGGCGGCATAGTACTGCGGGGGGGGGGGGGTGTATACCCCCCCGGGTATGTATACTCCCCCGGGTATGTATACCCCCCCGGGTATGCGGCTGGTGGTGGGCATCTTCGGTACGTTAACTTCCGTACTTTTCTTACGGTTTTTTGTATTTCGCGCCTGGCTATTTCCCTGATTTTCTGAAATTCATTTAAAATTACGCAATTAATAAAATACATATACATAAGCCAAAAAAAGGTATATTACGAAATACATTCATATACACGTATTATACAGATGCACACGCACACACGAAATCTATTTCGACGCATATCGAGAGAAGTAGATAGTACATACACTCGTCACTACAGTTATATATATTTAACAATAATGGTACCTTTATTTCCGCCGGTACCTCCGCTCTCGGTGCCCCCGCCGCCGGTGCCTCCGCCGCGCCGCCACATTATCGTTGTCCATTCGAAAATATCTGTAAAATGAAAGTTATAAATTAAAATAGGATTATTAGAATCCCAAACTCACAGTTCGTTTTAATTACAATCACATTTGCTGAACAGAATACAAGTTTAATTCTTACCTTTTGTATAATGACGATGGTTTTTTTTTTGATGATTTCGTTTCTGCTGCTGATCTTCATCTGCACCATACGTCTACTAGAAGACGGCATGAGTGAAGGTGAAAGTGGGGATCTATGCCCCACTAGTTTTTTCGTAATTGGTCGAATCGCTTGACGAAGATGTCAAATGAATTGTTCAAGTGAGACTGAAACAGTAATATGCGCAGGCTCTCTCTCACGCATTCACACTTGTCTCATTCCCTCCACTTCACACTCGCTAGTTTCCTAAAGGCAGAATTTCCTATGTGCGTCGATCGCATGCGGTTTAAAAGAACATAGTCGCAAGTCACCGACGCACATAGAAAATTCCGCGTTTATAATGAATATTAATTAATAGTGGTCTTCCACACTACCTTTGAGGTTCCACTAATGGCGCGTTAGATTTTTTTATAGTGGATCTTCGCCTGGAGCCCTATTATACCACTTTATAAATTGTCAGCCCACGTTAGATCGCCTCTGACTGTATTTGTTATAAATTGTCAGCCCACGTTAGATCGCCTCTGACTGTATTTGTTTTAAGTAGACAAGTAGAAAGGCAGATATTCTGAAAATGAAAACAGTCTTTCACAGATTTTGCAATTTTCGCACCTTTGCGGTTGGCTTGTGAGAAAAACTTTTAGGACGTCGTAATTCTTGACCGAGCCAGACCGTATCTTTATGAATTTTTACTTTCATCATAAAGTATGCTATTTTTTTCCGATGTTCGTTACACATATTACTATCAAACCAACCATGAAGCTCAGGTGAATTGTTAACACCTTGTATAAAATAAGGAAATATTTTATCAAGAATACCGTAAGGTAGGATATATTTTATCAAAAATAGCATTAAATATCCTGAATGCAAAAGAAAATTTCTTACTAGGGGCTATAAGACTTCCAAAATCGGAATCATTATTTTTTTTCTTGTAGGCACGAAGAAAGATTAAAATCTATTCATTTCGTGAAAGAACTGTTGTACTATCTAATAATTCTGCCTTGCATATGTCGCAGTTAGTGTTTCTAATGTTTTTAATAGCGACATATCCCGCAAAATATTCAATGGCACACGATTCTAAGGTGTGGGCAGTTTCAGATACTTCTTGCAAGATATCAGCGATGATAGTATCACTTGCATCCTCTGCTTCTAGGCTTTTACGGGTGTCTCCAGAATCTCTGATGAATCTGAAGTCACTGCTGTCATAATTAATAAAATCTGACAAATCGCCGGTACTAATTGACGCAACATTTTCCGAAGATTGTGGTAATTTCAACAGATTAAGATCTTCATCATCTAAACAATTTGCAGATTCCGACGGCTTCATTAAATTTAACATCATATTTTTCTGCAAATTTAATCTAAATGTTTTCGCGGACGGATTTTGTTCATAATTACCCGCGTTATGTCTGATCATAGAAAACAAATTTTCTATTGGATCTTGTTGTAATCGCGACGTCATTAAATATGACATACCTTCATCGCGAATGTCATGCCACAATTGTATCGTCGCATTAATTGACAGCTGCAAGCCTCTGAAGCACGGAGGACGTACCTGCCGACCCTTTTGAATCACAAACCAATTTGTACATGCTGTTGCCTGTCTTATCAAATTCTCTTCTACTTGAGGATTTTTATTTGATATGGCACACTTTTGCGGATTAGCATCATGCGCGGTTCGACTGTTTAAATTATCGAATAAATCATTCAACAGTCGAACAAAACATGCAGTATTCACAACAGTATCGCTTTGGATCTGTCCCTGCGTGCTGGCCGTTAACAAAGCTGCCGAAACTGTTCGACTAAAAACTTGCAAAGCGAGCCTACAGTTCATTCGTTCGAATACATTCGGTCGAATATGCTTTTCTGACAATTTTACAGCTGCCCTAGTGTCTTTCTTTCGTTCCAGGTCCCATAGAGATGATATATCTGACCATGAAACTACAGAATCGTTAATCATCAAATCATACTGCAATAAATTGTTGCGAATGTTTTCAAATATATGCAAATAATCATGAAGAAAATAAATTTTATTTCCTTCATGTATTATATATGGTTTCTCAAGAGATACTTTTCGATCTACTACCGATCTGTTACCAGAACCTTGATCGCAAACAATTGCATGTACGCGTAAACCAGCGCTACAGACAGCAGCAATTACCTCATCAAGCACATTCAACAAGTTTACGGTTGATATGTTGCTGCTGCTTATGAAATAAGCAATTGGTTGCTTCCAATTATAAAATAAACCGCGAAGCATGAAAACTAAGGCTTGCGTGCCTGGTTTCATCTCAGATCCAAAAGCACCATAATCTTGGAAGCCTTCAATTTTTTGTATTTTTGAATGAAAATCAAAGGACTTCTGTATTGTCATTTCGTCGAACAGTAACACGCAATTTCGTTCAGAACTATCCATCCACGATACCTTTCTATGTAACTGCGTAAAAAAGGTCGTACAAATGCCCGGCCACATTTCAATGCTTCCAAACCATCTACTAATTGTCATAGCACATGGTAAACGGAAACCGAAATCGTCACGAAGTTTTCTGAATAAACTCGGTGACGAATAATGCATTGATAGACAAATATGTTGCTCGTCCGCAGAATATACGGGTTGCGGATACAATTGCATTAACATGAACGTCTTTACTTCGTTCGAAACTTTGTCTTTTATATTTCGAACGAAATCTGACTCCGTCATTTCGTACGACTCTATTTTACGTTTTAATGCTAATATTTGTTTATTTTTTCTAGCAAGCAGTTTACACAATTTCTGCGTTGCTAATTTCAATTGATCAATTTCTTTTTTCTTTGATCTACGAAGGAATTTGGGTGAATGCTTACGACTGTTACACGTAGGCTCTTCATTATCCTCACCCAAATCGTACAATACCGGTACGGCATCCTTTTTCAATTTCAGTTGCACCACCTTGTCTTTTTCGGCAAAATGCCTTGAACAAATGTACCGGTGTTTCAATTGGAGATCGGTTAAATCCGCGAAATCGTCGTTTCTACTATTCACGATCCACTGTATTAACCGATCATTGTCTGCAACTGGGAATGAATGTAATATCTCAGTTGTTCTGTTACGCGACGTAACACCACAACCGCGATAAACACATTTTTTATATCTAGCGCGCGTATCACGAAATACCATTTTTGGAACACTGAAAGCGGTTACAAATTTGTAAATTACACGTTTGCACCGCTTGCATAAGTTCTTTAGACTGACGTGAACTGGAAGGAAGAACGTAACGCTAGAAACAAATAAACATAAACTTCTTACATTGTTAGAAAAGGACAACGAATGGAAAAAGGACTGCGGATTGTTACGATCGCGGAATCTCTTTCTTTTTCATTCGCCATCCTTCCCCGTATTCGATACTTATTATCGTCAACTTGTAAATATAGTCCAAATTATATCGCGTTTGATGTCATTTTAATCAGAAAAATGTTACAAATATCCTGGTAAAAGATTTATAAGTTTTAAGTATTAAGATTTCAATTTGTGCAGGAGTAGTGACTGTGACAGAGAGAGAGGGATTGAACGAGAGAGAGAAATGACGAGAGTATGAAATGACGAATGGGCGAGTGAATGCATTTGAAATGAAGCGAGTGATCGGTTGGACGAAGAGAGAGCGAGAAGGAATCAGTGAGAGAATGAGAGAGAATAGCGACCAGGCGAATGTGTTGGCCTTATCTGGTGCATTAGACTTTTGAATAAACTTTATTTATCTTTGAATTCAAGTAAAGACTACAACATATTGAAATGTGTAAAGTTTGAGTTTTAAGTTCATATACATATAAGGGGTTGATGGGTCCAGTGCCGCTGTTTGCAGAAACAGTAAGCAAGCGGCCGTCGCACTTGTTGCTACAGACGCATATAGGCAGAATTCACTGTAGTAGAAGCTCGTCAAAGAAGTAAAAAGTAGTAATTTCGTCCAAAAATATTGCTTTTTTTCAGATATATAATGTGTTACGTGCGGAGCAGGCGTAGTGGTAGGTGACTACTGTGCGGTATGTTATGTTCCGACGCAACGCTTAAACACCTTCTTTATGAAGGAAAGATAATATAGGATTCGGATTTGGTCTAGACTTATACAAGCCTTTCGCTCGCTGGATACAAGGTTTGGAAAAGTACGCATTAAATTATGATCAAATTTTGAATAAATAACTATTATATATTCTGATAAAAGAACGAATTGTTACAAAAATCTGATTGGTACACAAGTATGAAAATATAACGCGTATTCAAAAGATATTATGATTCCTTTAATTGCTGAGGACAGAGAATCCTGATCTTGATTGGACTCACCGGATGTTTAGATGTACAGAAACGGTAAACGGTTAATTTGATGAATTGCTCCCTTCTCTCTCTCTTCCTCTCGACGTACGGATGTTGGACAATATTCTTGTTGAGTGAAACTATGGCCTTACACTAAGAGTTTTTAATTGTAGATGGTTCGAAAACTTGAGTCTTTATTTAACGAGTGAACTGAGTCTTTTCGTGTGACAGCTGATTTTCACGAAACTCTGCTCGACGTATTTCGCAATACTAAACGTTCCTCGGACAGAGAGACCGCGCACCTCGCGACTGTATGGCCGACTGTGTGTCTATTGTCCGTAATCGGGTTTTTTATTAGAGTCGAAAATGCTGATTTCGCATGGTTTGGAGGAAAGAGGTCATTAGTATATTGACCTGTTGGAATGTCTATCATTGCTACATATTTTCGACGCAGCGTTTCGAGAAGAAGAGAGAATTTGTTGATGCTGGTGACTCCAAGGAGGTCAGTCAATGAACCAACTTCCTGATTGCTGACGCTTTCGTAATTTTGAAATTGAAGACAATGGAATTTTCTTTGTCGGGACGTAACAAATGTATAATACGTATTTTTAATTGCTTTTGTTCATTTCTTAGAATTGCTTAATAAATTTATAATTACTTTTGTAATTAATTTATCATTGTCACGAAAGTATTGCCGGTCGCCTTACAGCGCCCGAATTTAAATATATAACCTAACCTAACCTAATATATCAATAATATTCATTTTTAATTGAGTTTTAATAGACATTTTTTGGAGTCTCGTATATGCAGCTGTAAACAGAGCCATTACGTTCCCTAGACTCTCGTTTCTAAACAGAAATGTGCTGTCGTAGAATTCTTTGCAAAGTAAAATTACGAATTGATTAAGAATAAAAAATAAAATTGTTCCCCTGGGATTCGAACTCGATCTTCTGGTTGTGACTGTCAGATTACTCGGGACTCGCGTCAGAATACGTGAATTGTTGATGAAAAGCACCGAAGCGGCAGCGTACACGGATGGAAGCAGATATATGATTGTGTGAAGTGCGAACACCAATTGCCATGCATATGGAAACAGATGTGGCAACACTGCAAACGTACTATACATGTATACGTTTCTTCACTTTCGTGTAGTCGATAAGGTAGTTGTGCCATGCATGTTCCAGCGAGGTATGGTAAGAGAAGAATTGATAAAACAGATACAACTGTTATACCAACTGTGGAAAGCCAACCTCACCTTGGGGTACCGGGTACTCCAATAATGACGCCCCATCGGTAACATAGGCATGTTTAGTCTTCTTGTTCGCAGCTCGTATATGTGAATATGTGTGCGTCGACCGAACTGTCGACGACGATATAATGTATCGTGGAGAATGGGAAGTTCGAGCCTGGAAGAGGCGATGAACTCCGACGCGTGAATTTCTTTTTCACGCGACGTTTTTGTTGCTATTATTATTGTTTTTTTTGGGTGAAACTACAGAACAAATATGTCCTTCCCGATTTCGATGATTTTTGGATATGTTATAAAAATTATTATACATATAAGGAGCGTTCTCGCTTAGTTTCAGAGATATTCGCAAAAGGCTGCCGATATAGATGCATTGAATTCTGCTTATAGTTGTTGATCTGTGACAGCATACATATGCGTCAGATTGTTTTCCATTTTTTTCTGTTTAGAAACGAGGGTCGAGCGAGAGTAAAGGTTTCGTTCACAACTGCATATACCAGACTGCAAGAAATGTCTACTATTCAAACTCAATTACAAGTGAATGGTTAGGGTATATATGTATGTAGTCCGGCCGCCGTAATAATAAATAAGATATATAATACTTATTTTTAATGACTTTTGTTCATTTTTTATAACTTCTTTGGTAATTATTAAGATTAGGTTACACCTCACCGATTTTGATGAAATTTAAATATATTGTAAAACTCAACATTTTGAACAACTTTTTCCTATACATATAACCGCGGCTCGGCCTTAGTTTGCGAGATACTTTCGAAAAACTGTTGAAACTAACCTATTGAATTCTGGCCATCCGTGTGTGTCCGTGACAACGTACGCATTAGTATGGGATATCCGCTTTTCTACTGTTTCTGCAGGCAACAGCACGGCGACCAATGACCAATATATACCTTGTGTACTTCTGCATTCATGATTTCAATGTATCGTAGCTATGATGGCACCTGGGAATTTAATATAGCCTAACCTAACCCAATCTACTCTTCCTAATCAGTGAATTAAGTTAGGTTCGGGTAAAGTGATATTCTGGTCGCCTGACGGCGACCAGACACACATACTGAGGTTCAAAATCAAGAAAATTAGTTAAATTTAATTTTTAAGCCCACCCGTAATATATGTATTGTGACCCTTTCGGGGGTTCACTCTATACAATCTCTCTGTACAAAATTCTTTCTTACAAACGTTGGGCGCCAGCCACTCGCGGTGGCAATCGAAAATCAGGAAAAAGGGGGCAGAATGGGGGTCGTTACAGGGGATGGGACTCGAGGCACTTACATCCTTACAATATCGCGGGGGAATACGCAGGGAGGATTATCTAGGGCTAGGAGAGATCTCAGGGCAGGGAAGGGTTCCAGGAAGTTCGTACACGTTACGCGTAGGAGGATTCTTGTGGACGGGATAAATAGGGGCTGAGCCAAAAGGGTTTCGCAAAATATAACGTGGGATACCCGGCGCGAGACGCGGACACGAAAGTTCGCAATCGAAGGTTGCCGTTGCCGAAACTCAAATTTCTACAATAGTACAAAATGGGCTTACTTCGAACTCCACACTCACTCTCGATACTCCCGGTGACGGGTCTCACTGATACTCTCGTATTTCAAAATCGCTACTATGATCGCTTGCTCTCTAAATCTCTCTACGTGTTCTTTGTTAGATAGCCTAGGCTCAATGACGGCTCGTCGTCGCTGCCGCGACGACGGGACCGTCGCGGGATGATTATTGGGGAGGGGATGGGGAATAGGAAGGGGGGCCTCTTCTGGCAACGGAATAGATTGGTTATCGATTGTCGATCTGCCGGTGTTCGGGGTCGATGGGGCTGGCGGATCTCCGGCTGTGGCGGTTGGACTGAGTTCTTCGGGCTCGGCGACAGATGGCTCCGGGTGGACGTTTGTATCAGCTTCTGGGCCGCTTCGTCTCTATTTCCGAAGTCCCGCGTTGCTTTTCCTTTTTGGAAGGGTTGAAGATCTGTCGCCAGCCTCGGAGCTCCTTTTTGCGGGTGATCCTTGTTGCCTCCTTTCCGTCTCCTCCATCGGCCCGACACCGGTGGGCGGGGGAAAGGGGTAAGGTGTTGGAAGGGTTAAGGGTCATTTTTAGGTGGGAGGTGAGGTGGGAGAAGCGCAGCGATTGTAACGGGGGGGCACAGGTGTCACCACGTTACAATATATACATTCATTTTTCACAATCAGATCATGACGAAGATTGTATATAAATGTACATATATTGGATACATGACAAATGTTTATGGTATCTTTTATTTTTTTTTATTGAATAAAGTAAATGCATTATCAATTCATTGCAATTTATTAATTATCAACAATTTTCTTTTATAATTTATCATTTTCTTTTTATTTCGTTTATTGTATTACAATTCATGTTATTTAAAAACAAATACACTGCGTTCCTATCACATTTATATAGTTCTTATTCCTAAACATTCGTACTTCGGAAAAAGATTTGATACCACTTATATTTATCGGAGTACAATATCGGAACATACTATTTAAAAAAAGAAACTAACTTTAGGCGTTCGATTTGTAGAAATTCGGAGTACAATATCGGGACATATTATTTAAAAAAAAAAATGAACCTTAGGCATTCGATTTGTAGGAATATTCTTCCCTTGGTTATGTTATATTACAAGAAATGTATATATAATATTTGGGTGAAGGAGTTATGTCATTCATACATTTCCTAGGTGATGTATGCAGTATCGTATTTTATACTTTGGCGGTGGCGTACATAATATAGCTATCGTAGCATCCGTGTGTCATTTAGATGTACGCGAAAAGTGACATAGCATAACGTGCCGTTAGTTGGTTGCAAAAACTGAGGTGGCGCTGAAATCAGTTTCTACTCGGCCTCATTTTCGATGTAACGTTGACTGTTTTACCAACGCGAAATTTGGAGTTCGGTCTCGACGCTCGCTTCACGTTAAGGTGATTCATACATATTTGGTGAATTTTCTAAAAAAGTAATGGATGTCATGCAAAACCAGCCAAGTATTGAGTTATATATATTTTTCAAAATATTTATACTTGGCGTTTGGCGGCCTCGTTACGATTCAACAAAATTTGTTGAACCATGACCAGAGCGCCCTGCATTTGACCTTCATCTTTTGAACGAACCCTCACCCAGCCCCAAATCTTCTCATATAAGGACGAAAAGTGTATTCCCGTAAACCCCTTTTTAGGCCCATTTTTGCAGGTAATGTCACCTGTCTGCATTATCTGCGTCTACCTCCTTAACATGGGTATCGGTTTCTGTGACCACTCCACAAGGACACCACCGATTTCTGATTTTATTCTATATAAACACTCATAGTGACCACTGTGATCAGCTTGCAAAGAATGGTCAAAATTGATAATCCAGTTTTTGAGTTAAAAAGTCACAAAAAATGCCTATCAGTCGTTCAATAGAGGAGCTTCGCTCCAATAAAGTCGATAATGTATTCACAGGTTTGGAATAACGTACAACAAATTTTGTTGAATCGCAACGCGGCAGCCAAAAGCCAAGTGTAACGTCCCGGAATTATACGCGAGCACGCTACTGCACCGACGCGTAGGGAGAGCGGTTCCCTATGAGAAGGCGACTCGTATTTTATGATATATATATATATTATGTATCAATTATAAGAAGGGATTATAGGTTCGGGTGGCACGCGGTAAAGGAGTAAAATCCAACGCTAGATTCCTTTCTCAAATAATAAGTATGTGTTTATTCAAGAAATTAAATGTGGTGTCTTGTGTATAATATAAAAATAAAATAAAAAAAGAAGGTAAGTAATATTAAAGAATATTGAACGTAATTAAATAACGTGATTAAATATTGAATTTAAATAATGAATTGAAGTAATTAGATATTGAATTGAATTAATGTAGTTAATTAACAAATGTTGCGCCCTGTGTTTGAAATACAAAAGAAAATAATGGTATTAGTAGTGTACAATGAGTACGCCCTGGATTGAAAAATACAAAGAAACTAACAATTGTGTTTGTGCCTAAATTGGAATACAATAAAAGAAAATTAGATTATTACAAAAATAATTCAACCTAAAATAAAAATACAGAGTAAATAAATTGATTAGTAAATGCGGTTCTAGATACGATTATAAAACTTGAATTTATAATTTAATATAATTTAATATAATTTAATATAATATAAATGATTCGAAAGAATTGTCGGGAAATTGGCCAAGATCCGTTCCGACGCTGTAGGAGTTGGCTCGTTCGGCCGCAGTTCGGTTTCTGGGCAACTTAGCCGTCAATGAACAGGCCGCATCCAAGGAGCTTCTGCTTTCGCTCGCTCGTTAAGCTTGGTAGCGAACTCTGCAAAACGGTATCGTCGCTCTAGAGCCAGTGTACTGATAGGCCGCATCCAAGGAGCTTCGGCTTTCGCTCGCTCGTTAAGCTTGGGTGCGAACCTGACACGTAGGAGAACCGCTGCGAACCGATAGTTGAGCGCCCCGGGTCTGACGCGGAACCTTTGCCGCTTTGCCGACAAAAGAGTCTAAGATTACTGAATTCTATATAAATCGTATCATAGACCCGTCTCGGACTACGATCAGAATCGAAGTGAAAATTCTTTGCGCGGCACGCTCGTATTTATACCGGAGAACTGCTGACGTAGCAGTTTTTTCTACCTGTGTTTTCGATACCGGAAGTGTTCGGACTTTGACCGGTGCGTACGTGACTCCGTGCGTATCGCTATCTCTGTCTACGCGCTATTGCCGTCTCTTTCTACTCTGCGCTTGTTCCTATCTCTTTCTATTCGCTATTGCTATCTCTCTCTATTTATTTCGCGCGCTGTGTCGATCTTTTATCGACGCGGTAGAATTATCAACGCGGTAGAATTATCGACGTATATTTTAAAGTATATAAAATTTTTGTAAATATTAATAAATATAGAATTCTTTTTAGTTATTAAGTATGAATATAATTATTTGAAGCAATATAGTACAATAATAAAACGAACTGTTACACTTTGTAATTATATAAAAACGAAAAGAAAAAAAAATAAATAAATATTTTAATAAATATTAATTATTAATTGTTGTTGTTCATTCTTCTTCCTGCTGGATGTTACAGCCTTCCCCCTGTGTTGGTCTCTTGTCCTCAAGAGACTCTTTGGTTGTCGATCGTTTTTCGGAGCAGAATTTGCATAAACACCTTTCTTCGTCGTTTCTGGGGGATGCTGCCAGTCTTCCAAAATATTTGAGGATCCTTGCATGTTTTCGTCTTGGGTCCTTTTTATCTGACTTTTTATAGATTTTCCAACTCATTTCTGGGATCTCGATGAGGGTTAACCTCCATGGTGTGTCTGCTTCCTGTTTTTGCTGTGTTGGAGTCTTTGGAGAATTTTAAGAATAGTTAGTAAAAATTATTGAATAAATAAAAGGATACTTGTACCTCGTTTAGTTTTTTCAATGCTTTTCTTAAGCGTTTCAACTGTTGTCTTTTACCAGCTCGTCGTGTCATTTTTGTAGTTAGAAATTTTTTAAATCAAATATGGCGTTTGCGTAGGTGGCGCTTTACGCCTTCTTTCCTTCTTTAACCTTCTTTCTCTGTCTTTCCTCTTCCAGGAAAGACCATAATGGCGGTTATGGGTGTAATGAATAAAACACTTCGTTAAAATTAAGATTAGAGTTTTTATTTAATATATATATTTTTTTTCTCTTATTTTTATATATTTATTTATTTATTTTTTTTTTTATTTTTAATCAAACATTGCCTTTAAATAAAATATATCTGGTTCGTTGGCTGGGAGGATTATTCCTGCGTGGAAGGCTTCTCGTTGCTCATCATCCATTTGCAAAATGGCTTCTTGGCAGGTGGAGCATGCTATTGTTGGTTGGTAATTTGCAAATTCTTGTCTGCATGCTATGCAGACAGAATATTTGATAGCCATTTCTTGTTGTACAAAGTGATGCTTGCCAATGTGCATCCATTGCTCCTGGGCTTCAGGGTGTGCATTTAATGCACACCGGAGACACATCCTACCCATTGTAGGGTTAAAAATATATACGAACGCTGGGATCGTGTCCCTGATGCACATTGCGTTTACCGTTGGTGTGTCCAGACGCATTGTTTCTTTTTTAAATATAAATGGAAGTTATTAGTATTAATAATTTTCCTTAATTTTAATTATTTTATGCTTACTTGTCTTCGTAATTTTTTTCTTTCTTAACAATTCACACTCTTTTCTTATAACTTTCTTTTGAGAAGTGTTCTCTCCGTTACACTTGGTGGCTGTAGTTCGTATAGTACAGTGGTGTCCTTTTTAGAGTGCTTCCACTTGCTTCCAACGGTTTTTTTCGGAATTTCATTAGTGCGCATGCGCGTGTTCATGAACCTAGTTGATTTTTGCATCGATTTTCACGTTTGATCTATGTTGCTGATTGGTAGATAGGCCCTCTTTAGCCTATCTTTATGAACGATGCACTTTTTATTGGGTCCTATTGCCAATTCTATGTTATTTGGTTCTATGTTTCTAAGTATAGTGTATGGTCCAGTGTATTCTTTTTCAAATTTGTTTCTTCTAGGCGGGTTTAATAGCATAACTTTTTCACCTGTTTCGTAATTTATTGGTCGAATTTTCCTGTCGTAGTAATGTTTTTGTCTGTGTTTTTCTTTTTCCAAATTCGATTTTGCTATTTCGCGTAAATTGTACAGTGTTTGAATTAGTTTTTCAATATAGTCGGGGTATGTTTTTAAACTATCAATCGGTTTGACACTTGATGGTTGTCGAGCTTTCTTTCCGAAAATTAATTCATGTGGTGTAAATTTCGTTCCTTCGTGGATGCTGGTGTTATAGGAGAACATTGCTTGTGGTAACCATTCATCCCAATGTTTTTCCTTTGAAATATAATGTTTTAAATATTCTATTAAAACGTGATGACTTCTTTCTAGTGATCCATTTGATTGAGGATGGAATGAAGATGTTCTGTATGTTTTGATCTGGAATGTTTTGGCTAATTTCTTCATTAATGAACCAGTAAAACATGTACCTTGGTCTGTAAGTATGGCTTTTGGACTACCAAATTTGCATATAAAGTTTTCTGTAAAAGCTTTTGCTACTTCTTCAGATGTGGTTGATATTAAAGGTATTGCAGCTGAATATTTAGTTAAATTATCCTGGATGGTGAGTATATAACTATTTCCTGATGTAGTAATTGGTAGTGGTCCTAATATGTCTAAAGATACTTTGTCAAATGCATCAATAGGAGTGTCAGTGATGACCATAGGTTCTTTGTTTTTCATCCTTACTAATTTTACTTTTTGACAACTGATGCAGGTTCTAATATAATCAGTGATTTCTTTTTTCATGTTCTTCCAATAATAATTATTTCTTATTCTATGGTAAGTCTTTTTTATTCCTTTATGTCCTCCTACTGGGCTTTCATGGTTTTCTTTAATGATCTGTATTCTTTCTTCTTTAGGTGGTGTGATAATGGTTCCTTTACATAATGTGATGGAAATGTTTGATTCTGCAAAAATTATTTGTAGGAGTTTATGTAATCCTTTTAATTCAGGTATAGAGCATTCTTGAATTTGTCTTTTATGGAATTCTTGATAAAGTATTTTTAGTGTTTTAGGTAGGTCTTCTCTTGATTGTGTTACTAGGCCAAATATTTCTTTATTCTTCTTTTTCAAATGTATGATAATTTCTTCCTGTTGAGGTATGTGTATTTTTATTTTTTCTTTTTGTAAAAATTCTCTTAATTGATTGTCTATTGGTTTTCCCTCTTCATTTAGGAATACAATTACAATCCCTTTCTTCATCCAGAGGTGGTCAGTTGTCTCTACTATTTTTGATGTGACTGGTAGGTTGCTGATCACTTTTGGTGGTGTTATTTTATGTGTGGTAAGTTGGTCTTCTTCTTTAATAATTTTAATGGGAGTTATAGGTGCTGTAGATGTACTTCCTGAATCAGTTTTTTCTTCCTTTTTCAGCTCTGAAAATTCTTCTTTGGTTCCTAAAGATGCTCTTTTTGTTCCTGAAGATGCTTTTTTTATTTCTGAAGATGCTCTCTTTGTTCCTGAAGATGAATCTATTTTGGGTGGCTCTCTATATATATGTTTCTCTTCAAAATCTTCAATTTCATCACCAATTATTATTGGTTCATGTCTCCTTTTAAGTGGTTTAGGAGGTTCAGAAATTAGTTGTTTTTTAGGTAATTGGTGAATTTCTACTGTGATTTTTTTCTCGTTCGGTCTTCTCTTTTTATATTGTTTGTTTGTAGAGCTTGATGTTTCCTTTTTCCTCTTCCTGTGTTGTTGATCTTGGAATTCATCAGTATCGCAATATTCTGATTCACTGGAAGTAGTATCTTCTTTTGGACGTTTTTGATGTTGACCGCTGCTTGTTTTATGTGGTCTTTTGTGGTGTTGTGTAATTTTTCCCTTTTTTATTTCTCTCTCAGAATCAGATGAAGTATCTCGCTGGCGAGTAGAATATTGGTGTGTTGTTTTCTTTCTTACAATACTTCTTTCGGATTCGGAGGAAGTATCTCTTTGTCGTGTGGCATGTTGATACGATTGTTTTTTCTTTTTTGTCTGTCTGTTTTGTTCTGAAGATGTGTCTCGGCGTCTTGTTGGATATTGATGCGTTTCTTTCTTCTTTTTGACTTCTCTGGAGCTTGATGATGTTGTTGGTCTCGGTCTTGTAGGGTGTTGATGCGTTTCCTTTTTTTTCTTGTGTTCCCTAGAATCGGATGTCGTCGATGGTCTAGGACGTGTAGGGTATTGGTGGGTTTCCTTTTTCTTTTTGTACTCCCTAGAATCGGATGTCGTCGATGGTCTAGGACGTGTTGGGTATTGATGCCATTGTTTTTTCTTCTTAATTTCTCTTGATTCGGTAGTTGAAGTAGTTGCTCTAGGTCTCGTAGCATACTGGTGCCATTGTTTCTTCTTTTTTACTTCTTTTGAATCTGTAGTAGAGTGTTTCCGTTTTGCTTGAATTGGTAGTGTTACAATAGGATTTCGGGATAATGCGTCGGCGTTTATGTTTTGTTTTCCTGGTTTATATTTAATTTCGTAATCGTATTCGCTTAGTTTTAGTTTCCAACGCATTAATCTTGATGCGGGATCTGTTAGATTATGCAGCCACGTTAATGGTTTGTGGTCTGTTATTAGATAAAATTTTCTTCCATAAATATAGGGCCTAAAATGAGTTACGGCATATATGACTGCTAGTAATTCACGTTCTGTAGCAGAGTATTGGGTTTCTGCCTTGTTTAAAACTCTTGAAGTATATGATACTGGTTGATCTTTTCCGATTTCGCCTTGGCTTAGTACTGCTCCAACGGCGATTCCAGATGCGTCCGTAGTGATGTTGAATGGTTTTGTGAAATCTGGATACTGAAGAATTGGTTCTTCGCATAATTTATCTCTGAGGATGATGAAGGCTTGTTGTTGCTGTTGCGTCCATTTGAATTTTTGTTCTTTCTTTGTTAAATCGGATAAAGGTTTAGCTATTTTTGAAAAATTCTTGATAAATCTTCTGTAATATCCGCATAAACCAAGGAATTGCCTAATATTTTTAACTGTTTTGGGAACTGGAAACTCTTTGACCGCTTCTATTTTCTTCGGGTCAGGCTTCACTCCATTTTCTGTGATAATGTGTCCCAAATAGGCTACTTCCTTCTTTAGTAGCTCGCATTTTTCCGGCTGGAGATATAGATTTGCTTCTCTCAGTCTTGCCATAAGTCTATTAAATTTTGTTTCGTGTTCTTCTATTGAACTAGCATATATTACTATGTCGTCAATATACACGAATGCTTCAACCCCTTGTAGTCCATCCAGAACGTTGTTCATAAGCCTTTGGAATGAACCTGCAGCATTCTTTAAACCAAATGGCATTCTCTTAAATTGGAAGTGTCCAAATGGTGTCGAAAATGCTGTTTTGTGTTTGTCGTCTGGATGCATGGGTATTTGATGGAAGCTAGACTTTAAGTCGAATATTGAGAAATATTTTGCGCTTCCCAATTGATCTAAAATATCGACTATATTTGGCAATGGATATGCGTCGCTAATGGTTTTTTCGTTTAATTTTCTGAAATCGATAACTAATCTCCATGATTTATTTCCTTGTGTATCTTCTTTTTTTGGTACTATCCAAATTGGAGAATTGTAAGGTGATGATGAATGTTCGATGATATCTTTCTCTAATAATTCATTGACTTGTTTATTTACTTCTTCTTTTAGTGCTTGCGGGTATCTATATTGCTTTATATTAACTGGAGCTTCGTCGGTTGTAATTATTCGATGAAAAATTTTGTTTGTAGCTCCAAGTTCATCTTCGTTTAAATAGAATCGATCAGCGTTGTTTGAAATTAAATTTTTTATGCTTGATTTTTCTTCTTTATTTAGATGTTCCAGGCGAAGTGATGTAAATAGTGTGGTTATGCATTTAGTAGAGTCTGATGGTGTTTCTTCTTCTTCTTCTATTTTAATTTCTTCGTATGGTTCCAATTGTACGGTAGGCATTTGAATTTTTATTTCTTCAGAAGAGACATTTGTTGCATGAAGGAAGGCTATTCCAGTTCTGTTTGTTACGACTGCGTTTCCCATGTATAATTGTGGGTGTATATCAATTTTTGGTATAAAGCCTGTTGTTTCTTCTGTATTTTCTACTTTAATGGGTATCGTTGTTCTAGTTCTTGATGGTATGGTGATTAAAGGTTCTTGAAATGGTATGATGTAATTGTTGACTATGAGCATAGATTTGGCATAGTCAATGTTTGCTCCGTTGTTCTTGAAGAATTCCGTTCCTAGTATTCCATCGTGCGCTATTGGAAGGTCCTCCACGACGTGGAATATGGACTCTGTATCCAGCGCTTTTACTTCGATGTAGCCTAGGGTTGAAAGATATCCTTCGGTTATTCCATTTAATTCGAAGATAATATTTGTATTAATTATCGCTTTATTTGATATAATATGTTTTTTTATAATATTTATATCTGATCCAGTATCGATCATTAGTGATGCTACTCCTTGATGAAAATTTTCACTTATGAGTTTGATGCTTGGAGGCTTTTCTGCGTAATTTGCTTTTAAGCACAGGTTTGTTTCTTTACGTACCTGTGGTTCTTGAGTTGTAGTTTGTTGTTGTGGTTGATTTTTGATTTTTTCTTGATATGCTTTTTTCCTGCATTGTTCAATGGTATGGCCAATGTTTTGGCAATAAGCGGATATTGGAGGTTGTTGTCTTCTCCAGTTTGCGGTGCCTTGGTACCAGTTATTAGGAGGTTGATTTCCCGGGGTTTTATTTGTCGGATTTGCCAAAGGTTGGTTTGCCGGATGTTGAAAAGCCGGTGGTTGTCCCGTTCCTTGGCGTTGATATGAAGGATTACGACCCATATTTTGAAGCTGGTTTACCGGGGTTTGGTTTTGTGGAACCCGGTTTGGTTGCATCCATTGATTTCTTGGCTGATTGTAATTATTGTAGTTGTTGTAGTTGCTGTTGAAGTTGTTGTTATTATTGTTGTTGAAGTTGTTATTGTTGAACCAGCAATTTTGAATCGTATGTCCCGGGCGCTGGCAATGCTGGCAATATTTTGGCTGCCACTGGATTGATGATACCTGCTGCCTTTGGAATGAACGGCTACTGCAGGTGTTGGTGCTGTGGCCGTATCCAAAACAATTGCTGCATTGAACGGCCTGGGTATATCCCTCAGTTATCTTCGTTCTCATCATGTTTTCTTTGTATTCCGCTTCGCCTTTGATAGCTGCGCTAATTGCATCGTCTAAGGTGTCGAATTCGCAATTTCGCAATCGACTGAAGATTTCTGGTTTCATCCCAGTCAGAAATGCTTTGACAGCATTGGCTTCTGCAGATACATTATATTGCTGCGTATGATCAGGAACTTCGATTTCATTACAGTTCTGAATTTGCAGCAGGATACTAGAGACTCGGCTGCTATAGTCGACGACTGCTTCGTTCGCCATTTGAGCCATCTTCGACATGTCTCCGTATAGTTGTATCGATGAGTACAAAGGAGCAAATCGTGATTTTAACACCGTAATTAGCTGTTCGATTGTATTGTAGTCTCCGCTCAATACTACTCTCGAAGCTTGTCCATATAATTTGTTTTTAATTAACTGGACTAGGCCGTATTCGGCGTTTGGTGAAATCATTCCTCTAGCATTAAGGCAATTTTTCGTGAATTGATATACGGATATGTTGTGGCCATCGAAAGGTGGCACTATGTCCGCTGCATCCCTTATGCTAATTGGTCGGTTGCCCTCGACTGGTACGTTGGCTTCGTTAGCCATCTTATAACTATTTATTAATGTGTATATATATATATATGTGAATATTTTTTTTTTTTTTTATTTCTACGTATGTATCCTTTTTTTTTTATTTATATATTTTTTTCCTTTTTCTTGCTTATTTATATATATATATTTTTTGTTTATTATATATATATTTATTTATTATTATTATTTTTTTTTTCTTTTTTTTTTCTTTAATTTATTAATATGTACTTATATAATTAATTATTTCTATGCTTATCTTCTAATTTGTTTTAAGAAAGGTTCCAACGTCCGCTAAGAATTGTATTCTATTGCCACACTGTCGAACAGAAAATTTATATGAACCGAACTGACTCGACGGATTCTACCTGTTTCAATGACTCGACCAATCCCACCGCTGTCACCAAATTTTTTATATAATATACTACGTGTAACGTCCCGGAATTATACGCGAGCACGCTACTGCACCGACGCGTAGGGAGAGCGGTTCCCTATGAGAAGGCGACTCGTATTTTATGATATATATATATTATGTATCAATTATAAGAAGGGATTATAGGTTCGGGTGGCACGCGGTAAAGGAGTAAAATCCAACGCTAGATTCCTTTCTCAAATAATAAGTATGTGTTTATTCAAGAAATTAAATGTGGTGTCTTGTGTATAATATAAAAATAAAATAAAAAAAGAAGGTAAGTAATATTAAAGAATATTGAACGTAATTAAATAACGTGATTAAATATTGAATTTAAATAATGAATTGAAGTAATTAGATATTGAATTGAATTAATGTAGTTAATTAACAAATGTTGCGCCCTGTGTTTGAAATACAAAAGAAAATAATGGTATTAGTAGTGTACAATGAGTACGCCCTTGATTGAAAAATACAAAAAAACTAACAATTGTGTTTGTGCCTAAATTGGAATACAATAAAAGAAAATTAGATTATTACAAAAATAATTCAACCTAAAATAAAAATACAGAGTAAATAAATTGATTAGTAAATGCGGTTCTAGATACGATTATAAAACTTGAATTTATAATTTAATATAATTTAATATAATTTAATACAATATAAATGATTCGAAAGAATTGTCGGGAAATTGGCCAAGATCCGTTCCGACGCTGTAGGAGTTGGCTCGTTCGGCCGCAGTTCGGTTTCTGGGCAACTTAGCCGTCAATGAACAGGCCGCATCCAAGGAGCTTCTGCTTTCGCTCGCTCGTTAAGCTTGGTAGCGAACTCTGCAAAACGGTATCGTCGCTCTAGAGCCAGTGTACTGATAGGCCGCATCCAAGGAGCTTCGGCTTTCGCTCGCTCGTTAAGCTTGGGTGCGAACCTGACACGTAGGAGAACCGCTGCGAACCGATAGTTGAGCGCCCCGGGTCTGACGCGGAACCTTTGCCGCTTTGCCGACGAAAGAGTCTAAAGCCGGGTATCCACCGGTATCAAACGCTCGTATCGTATCACCGTTCCGAACCCTTTTGAATAGGCAGACGTTGCCTCGTTGCATGCAACGGCATGCTGCGGCGCGGACAACATTTCTTCGTTTCTTGATATAAACGGTTAGGCAATAGGACTGGGCTACTACAGGCGAGGAGTTTCGTTTTGCTGCGTGGTGTTCCAAAGGAACGGAGGCAACGGATCCATCCGAAAAATTTGTCGATTCTTTGCTGTTGCATCGAAGGAAAGGTTCATGCGTTGGCACTTGACATAGCGTTTCGTGCCGTCACTTGGGTTTCAATTTATTTGAAATCTTGCGGTATTATTGGATTCATTTCAAAATCGATAAAATTATTTATGAACTTAATCTAATTTAATTTAGACAAATTTTATCGTCTAAATATACTGAAACAGATCAATTATCATCGGTGATACGCTGTACATAAAACAGCAATGTTAATAATCACCTGTGTCATTATTGAAAAAGGACAATGTTAATTTTGCACACATTTTTCCGTTCCCGAGTATCGAAAGTTCTATTGAGCTGTGAAAGAACGGGCCGATCCACAAATTGTCGGTTTTTTGCCGTTCAAAGGATAGGTTCGGAGACCACTTGAAACGTAAAAACAACATACCCAGGCGAAGGCCCGAAATGCTATGTCAAGTGTAAACATGACACTTGAGGCACGAGATAATATGATTTGGAATTGGATACATCAGTGAGATAATACTAATGCAACGACTGAACTTTGTTATTTTTCATTTTTTTCTTATAAAAATGTTACCAAAATATTTCTGACGTTTTTTCTGATTAAAATGATACCAAGTACGATATGGTTTGGACAATTCTTATTTATAATAGTATTTCCTACAGTGTGATTCTCTTGCTACGCAAGACAAAAGCCGTGCCGCACAATGGAACCCCTGCTGTTTGGAAAATTGGAAATGATTTTTATTACATCTGAAAGTTACAGGAGGAATTTGAGGAATCGGTTTATAACTTAGGAACATAAAATAGGGAAAAAATATGTTATTATGCCAGGGTTGCGAGTTTACTTAATCCGTTTATTACTGGAAGAGGTCATCGTTTATTACCCTTGTTGCTTTCATCGGACTGGTACTACCTGTGTACCCCTAGTCCACGCGGACTAGGAGGTATCTTCGCGTTTGCAAAACGCAACCAATCAGAAAAATTACAAATTTACCCCCGACGACGAATTTCAACCAATACAGGAACTGGAAGTTTCTACACCAAAACACCCACCACGATTAGGAACTTATATATTTCTCATCAATACGGAAAAAGATTACTTGTCGTTTAGACTGCGCTGATCATGGATTTTACGAAAGCAGAAATTCTCACGTTAATTGAAATATATCGATCCAAGAGTGTGTTGTGGGACCCTACAAATTGCGATTATTTTAATAAATTAAAAAAAGAAGATGCGTGGGAGGAATTAAGCGGAGAAATAAACAAATCGAAAGCAGCTTGTAAAAAAAAAGTAGAATACCTCCTCGCAGGTTTGAGGAGGGAAAAATTAAAAATGAAAAGAAGTGTTGGCGCCGGAAAGGGTAAGTACTTTTTATTATACATTCATGAATTGAAAGTTAGAAATATTTGGTACTTTATACAGTATTACATATCAGAAAACAGTGCGGCTCAATTTAACTTTCTATCCTTATTTTGTTTGTAGGAACACAGGAAGTATACAAAAGCCAATGGTTTGCATTCGAAAGTATGCAATTCCTATGGGACAAAAATAAATGTAAGAGAACATTAAGTACGGTACGCAAACCTTCAATTATTTTTTTATTTTTTCCACAATTCATAAAAGCATACTAAGCATACTTTATTAGCAACAAATTAGAAACAATACTTGTTTTCAGATGGAAGATGAAGTAGTAATTGTAAGCCCAGAGGCGGTAGAGGGTGAGGTGGAAGAACAATTACACATTGGACAAAATTCCGAAATGCTTGAGGGAGAACCTGGCCCCCATTGCGCCCAACAAGAACGGTTGCCGCGAAAAGGCGGCATACAGATAAAGACGATCGTTTGGAGAGGGCATTCGAGATTTTGGAAAGTGCGTCTGATCCACCACCTGACGAATCGCAACATTTTGCGAATTTCGTTGCAGCGAAATTAAGAAAGCTCAACAATTATGACAGGGTTCATATTGAAGCACGCATAATGCAATTATTTTTAGAAATTGAACCTACATGTATAGATAATATATAAAATATATATATATATATATAATATTAAATAGCATTCATTCCTTTCTCTTCCCTCTGTCTGTGACCTAACACTTTATTTACACTCTATACGGAAAATGAAAACATACAGTAGGTGATCAAATTATTGTATTCATTTTCAGTTACATAATTAAATGTAAAATAAAATAAAAACAACTTTAACTTACACACTAGTTTATTTAAGATATTTCTGCCCATTCACTTCCGCATCACTTCAGGGTTAAATGTAAGTTAAGTAAAAAAGTGTCGTTGGTCAAGAGTGGTTACTAATATAGTTCTCGAGGTAGAAATGGGGTCATTTAGTCGTATAAAATGTTTTTTTCATTTCTTTTTCATTGTACAAAAGGAATACTTTGTAAACACAATTAATTTTTGTTAGGTTGTATTTACTGATGAAAATAAATTACACAAATAAGACAATTACACAAATATGTTAGAAAATTAAATTTTAATATACTGAAACATCGATAGAACGCCAAATCCAATTTTGGATATAAAGGTGGAAAACCAATAAATTATAAAGTTTTATTTACAAACGCACTAAAACAATTTGTTATTTACAATTTATTTACACACTACGAATTACTATTCTAAAAAACAGGGGGTTATATATTTATTATATTACATTACATTATAATATTTAAATAAAAACTATGCGCAGTCTTCCTGCCAAGGTACCCTTCCTTCCGCCAAAAAATAATGGGCCAGTTCCTCTCGTACTTGTAACAACGCGGAAGTTGTTCTCCGCGGAACTCCTCGCAAGGGCAAAAGCGCTCCCATTTCGTTGCCCTGTTCCCTCCAGTTACCTCCTCTCAAAACGCCTTCATCTTCGTTATCCATCGTTCCAGGAGGAGTATAAAGTCGAGAAGAATCTGGCCTTTGCCGTAAAAAATTGTGCAATACTGTTGTTGTTAAAACAACAACAGAAGCTTTTTCCGGCGATAAAAGCATTGGTTTCCTTAATACGCGGAAGACTGCGGCCAATATGCCGAAGGCGTTTTCAACAACCCTTCGGGCCCGGCATACTCGATAATTAAATATACGCTGCTGCGATCCTTTCGTAAAATATCCAGAGTAACATTTCAGGAGGTGTTCCGAAATGGGGAAGGCTTCGTCTCCTAAGAAAAAGAAAGGAATTGGTATTTCCCTTCCTTCTAATCGAATAGCCGCTGGGATATTTAATTTCTTCTCCTCCATGGCCCGATATAGAGAAGAATTATTAAATACACCTCCGTCTGAAATTCTTCCTTGGCAGCCAACATCTACAAATAAAAAATTATAATTTGCATCTACAACACTCAAAAGGACAACACTAAAAAATCCCTTATAATTGATATAGTCACTTCCGCTGTGTTTTGGCGATTGAATACTTATGTGTTTCCCATCAATGCTGCCGATGCAGTGGGGGAAATTCCAGGTGTCATTGTATTCCTGTGCGATTTTTAGCCATTCCGTTCCAGTTTTTGGCATCTGTAAAAAAAAACAACTTTTGTTTTCTATTTTCACGTTTGTGCTGTTCGGAAAAATGAATTATAGTTCACTTACCTGAATATACAATTTCAGTGCCTTCGTAATGGCTTCACAGACCTCCGGAACAATTTTACCAATACTTTGCTTAGATATTTTAAACAAGTATTGTAAACTTGTAAAGGAATCGCCTGTTGCCAAAAACCGGAGCGTCACAGCTAATCGTTCCTGAGCCGTAATGGCTTTTCTATAATTGGTATCCTGCCGCATAATTTCTGGTCCAATTCTGTTTAAAAGAAATTCAAAATCTGTCGGGTGCATCCGCATGAAATTCTTATATAAGCCACTGACACTTTGAAATTTAAGATCTAACAACAACGCGGATGCACTATATTTTTCTCTACGTCGAAGAAAGTTAGAAACCCACCAACGGGGTGGATTTCTTTCTGGTTTCTCCAACGCATAATGCAATGTAATGTACGCAAGAGCTTTCCTTTTACGCGAATTCATTCTCGTATACTGAGTAAAATAGAATAAATGAGCTGAAACTAGGAAATGCTTCTACTGCTGTTTTTGAAACAACATTGATCTTTTTCCGTATTGATGAGAAATATATAACTTCCTAATCGTGGTGGGGGTTTCGGTGTAGAAACTTCCAGTTCCTGTATTGGTTGAAATTCGTCGTCGGGGGTAAATGTGTAATTATTCTGATTGGTTGCGTTTTGCAAACGCGAAGGTACCTCCTAGTCCGCGTGGACTAGGGGTACACAGGTAGTACCAGTCCGATGAAAGCAACAAGGGTAATAAACGATGACCTCTTCGAGTAATAAACGGATTAAGTGAATTCGAACCCCTGGTATAATAACATATTTTTCCCCTATTTTATTTCTATAAGTTATAAACCGATTCCCAAAATTCCTCTTTTAACTTGCAGATGTAATAAAAGTTGTACAGTACTAATTGTAAGCGACGGACTCCTACAATAAAGAAACAGCATGCAGGAAATCGAAACTTCTCGCCTATACGAGTTTATTTCAAGACACGAAGAACTATTGTCCGAGCCGTAGCACGCCGTGGCATGCAACGAGGCAACGTCTGCCTATTCAAAAGGGTTCGGAACGGTGATACGATACGAGCGTTTGATACCGGTGGATACCCGGCTTAAGATTACTGAATTCTATATAAATCGTATCATAGACCCGTCTCGGACTACGATCAGAATCGAAGTGAAAATTCTTTGCGCGGCACGCTCGTATTTATACCGGAGAACTGCTGACGTAGCAGTTTTTTCTACCTGTGTTTTCGATACCGGAAGTGTTCGGACTTTGACCGGTGCGTACGTGACTCCGTGCGTATCGCTATCTCTGTCTACGCGCTATTGCCGTCTCTTTCTACTCTGCGCTTGTTCCTATCTCTTTCTATTCGCTATTGCTATCTCTCTCTATTTATTTCGCGCGCTGTGTCGATCTTTTATCGACGCGGTAGAATTATCAACGCGGTAGAATTATCGACGTATATTTTAAAGTATATAAAATTTTTGTAAATATTAATAAATATAGAATTCTTTTTAGTTATTAAGTATGAATATAATTATTTGAAGCAATATAGTACAATAATAAAACGAACTGTTACACTTTGTAATTATATAAAAACGAAAAGAAAAAAAAAAAATAAATAAATATTTTAATAAATATTAATTATTAATTGTTGTTGTTCATTCTTCTTCCTGCTGGATGTTACACAAGTATAAATATTTTGAAAAATATATATAACTCAATACTTGGCTGGTTTTGCATGATATCCATTACTTTCTTAGAAAATTCACAAAATATGTACCATATAGTGCCTAAACTACTTGGCGTTACCTTTTTTTTACATGTAATGTACTTTTTGTGGGATATCACGACGTTTTCAGGGCCACACTGAAATGCATTATGTATTAGTGCAAAGAGGTGCTCCGCTCATAATGCCTAAACTATAATACTTGGCGTTACCTTTTTTGTACATGTAATGTACTTTTTGTGGGTTAATATTTGTTTCTCGAGTACGCGTCCGCGACGAGACTAGCGGTTTCGATACGATCCGCGTCAACGAGGGTCGTAAGTCCTCGCTACGGTTTGACCGACGCCACGAACCGCGTACTACTCTTCGACCAGTTAAGGAGACAGAGCGTATTAGGGTTGTAATTAATTATAGAATGATTATGATGTTTAGATGTATTTAATGCTTGCACAAAGACTTAATGGTTTGATGAGTTACTCTGACTCAAGTGTTAACAGTTGTTCGTATGTGATTTAAAGAATGCTTATGAAGCAAACTGATCGGAGTCTCAACGGAGGCTTTAGAATACGAACGAAGTGATCTGGTCGGAAGACCGACAAGAAGTGTCCTGCGTTTGATGTCTTGTTCTCTAGTTTCTATTTTCCCTCTCCCGGGTCTCAAGAACGGTCAGTTAGGAGCTGCATCGAAACAAGCCGAATCCAACAGCCGCGATATACATGGGAGCCCTTTGGTTTGGAAGGATCGGTTGTATCCCAGGCAATAAATGAATGAATGCTTTTATGGTCAAGGTGACTGTTGGTGCCTGGGACCGATAACTGGACTGCGCAGACACGTGCATCACACAGGGTCCGTCTAAGACCCGGAAGAGCAGAAGGTTTGGGCCTTTTGTTTAGGCAGTGGAAATGAATGTTCTGAGTTTATGGTTTGGAGCCTTCTAAGTCCTGGGTGGTAATTTCTTTAATACGTGATGAACTACCACTCCGGCCAGCTTAGGGTAGTTTTTAAGAGTCATGTTAAATGTGACCGATCGTGTTTTCTGAATTAGTGCAATAAACTGTGAAAGCTGCCATGCCGCGTAACAATATTTATTTTTTAAATTACTTTATATGTGTGAAATGTAGTTAGAATTAATCTCTGGAGCATTGAGTGTCATGTATTTTTGTAGCCATTGGATAGTTTCCTACGTTACCTCTTTCAAAGAACATCATGTATACATCTTTTGCACCTCTTGGCCACTGTTTCTTATATTGAATTGTGTCATCATCAATGTATACGAACGTCTTTTTTGAATGCTTTATATAGCACGTGTAATGTTTCTTGCCTTTACTATTACTATCAATATACAATACAGCGCTTGCTGCCCTATATGTATTTTGGGCAACGTATATGCTTTCTGTATGCGCGGCTACGATGTTAGGTCTTTTAATGTCCACAATTTTACCATTTTTATTGTGAAATAGCGGTAATTGTATTATGAAAACATTTTCAGCTGTCGTAATATCACTTTTTGAAAGTATACCCTTCTGTCCACAATGAGTACACACAGCATCATCCACTCTGGTCCATTCCGAATAGGTGTTAATGATATCCTGAAATGTTATTTGTGATATCCGGGTAATGAAGTCGCGGATAATTAATTTTAATATTTATTTAGACTTGTATACATGGGTCGTAGGTCTGGATCAGTTGCCAGCTGATACGGCACTACTCACGTTCGGCGTCCCCGCTTGGCGCTACGTAGTCCGTGCTCGTGTACATCACGTGGCTCCGTGATGTCACGTATTTCAATACATCATATTATTCTTTTTCCTTCCACCTGACAAGGGGACCGCCAAGGTGAGGACAACTCGATTTTATCGACAGTAGGTAAAAGTTGTAGTATACATAGAGTGATATAAAACCCTCATTGGTTTTGAGAGAATGGGCCTTTGTTTTCGAGTTATTGCAGTTTAAACAATTCTGTGCATTTGGTCTTTCAGTTGTGAGAGGCGGTTTACAACAGCGGCGCTGTAGGTGAGTGAGTAAGGTAACGGACTGGAAGTCTGGAGGTTGCGCGTTCAAAACCTCTTTTTGGAGGTTGAAATTTTTTTTTTTTATGATTTTTTCGATGCAATTTGTTTTTGGTTTTATTCTACATTAATTTAAAACAAATAAATATTAGTAAAAACATTTGTATATAAAAAAATAATGTATTTCTGATACAGCGTATTGCTCGCGTCTGCAAGCAATTTTGCATATATATACTGGAGAAATGTTTTTCTGTTCGGAATTGTTATACCGAAGGTATCGACGTCTGGAATTTAGGATTTTGTACTTGTGAAAAAGTTGCGTTATTACAATGTGCGTGGTGTGTGAATAAATTGTGCTTCCATTGTTTTTATGATATGTATCACCCTCAACATTGTGCGCAATTCCAGGCGTCGATACCTTCGGTATAACAGTTCCGAAAAGAAAGACATGTCTCCGGTATATATATGCACAATTGCTTGCAGACGCGAGCAATACGCTGTATCAGAAATACATTATTTTTTTATATACAAATGTTTTTACTAATATTTATTTGTTTTAAATTAATGTAGAATAAAACCAAAAACAAATTGCATCGAAAAAATCATAAAAAAAAAAAATTTCAACCTCCAAAAAGAGGTTTTGAACGCGCAACCTCCAGACTTCCAGTCCGTTACCTTACTCACTCACCTACAGCGCCGCTGTTGTAAACCGCCTCTCACAACTGAAAGACCAAATGCACAGAATTGTTTAAACTGCAATAACTCGAAAACAAAGGCCCATTCTCTCAAAACCAATGAGGGTTTTATAACACTCTATGTATACTACAACTTTTACCTACTGTCGATAAAATCGAGTTGTCCTCACCTTGGCGGTCCCCTTGTGAGATAAGGGTGGTGTTAAAATTATATTGTCCTCTGTGTTAACAGACGTTTGATGACAACGTTTACAACGTATTTTGTGAGTTAACTCATGTTTCACAATCGCTTGGATATCAGTATAACTATGTATAATATGCAAGAAAAATTGAGATGCGTCCTGTGGAATTTCTTGTACGAAAATACCACCCGCATGTTGTCTAATAGCAAAAGAGTTAAGTATCTGTACTTCAGTGCCTAGGTAAGCTTGGGCTACAGCTCTCATAGCATCTGAACTTTTACGTGTCAATAACTTTCGGCGCATACTATCACAGCAAAGTATACATTGCAATATAACATTAGCATATCCAGAGACGTGGTCAGCATTAATGAATCCTTTAACCGAGACATCTGCATGGATTGTTGTCGCATTACCTGTATCCACTGGTACAAAGAATGGACGAGTTTTGGAAATTGAAGTCCATTGTGCAACATGAATTTTCAGTCTTCGTACCGGCTTACATTTCAGTGCAGTTAAATCTGGCCTATAAATACTTCTTAATCTGTTATATTCTTGTATCACCAATGTATTTGCCTTCACCATGCACGGATCGAAATTAATTATATGCAAGCCGTTTAAAATCGTTACTCGAGATAAAGCCACGTAAGCCTGACCGCAACTGAAAATACTAATACCTATATCGACTACAACTGTCTTCACGCTTAATCTCTGGCATTTGTGAATGGTGATTCCATAACTGAGAGATATTGGAAATTGATATCGAAGGACATAAGCTTTATCCATTATTTCAAACTTGGAAGTACTTCTTTGTAACGAATGCACAGTACCCGTTGATAATCGAAACTGCACTGTGTTGATGTCTTCGCTATCCGGTGCTCGTAAGAATCCAACAATTTCTCCAATAGTACCGTTTACGAGGCCCAATGTAACATCTATATTACGCCTTAACATCACCTTGGCACCAAGTTTGACAGTGATAATTATATGTAAGCCAGCTGTTTGCGAATTATGCTCCTCGTATTTATCTAAGAGTTTGTGCACACGTTTCTTTAAATATTCAACACAATCAAGAGTGTCGCGTGACACTAGTTTCACTTCTTCGCTGTTAATTGTTGTAAGCATGGCTGTATTAAATACATCACACATGTAACGCGTACGAAATATACAAATTGTGTCAAACGGCAAATTTTGGACATAATTGCATAATTCATTTAATCTGTCTTCATTACGTTCAGAGTGAAAAAAAATTGTCCTCGATTGTAGCGTGGCAATATCTTGTTCCGTAAAAACACCAAAACGAACTCTCGATAAAAGTTCGAGGTAAACATTGTTTTCGCTTTGCCGCATATTTATGCATAGTTCGTCATAGTGAAATAAATCTACCCACAAATTCGATACTGCCAATGATCCCAAGTATCTCTCATTTTTATCCGACGTCGCAAAGGAGGAGGATACTCAATTCGATCAGTAAATTTTTTCCGTCTTTTTTCTGGCTTTGTTCGCCGATTACTCCGAGATGGATGGACCAATCGGAACGAAACCTTTTGCATCTTATAGAGTATGTCTTCCGATTGATGCCGTTAAAAAAACATTTTGCATTTTTTCATTGCCAAGGATTATTATTGCAAAAAACAGAAACCTTCTAATCTCAACATAGGTTGATTTCAATGACCCTTTAATATGTTGTCTGAGGCATGATGCTGAAGAACTTTTTTATTATGCATAATCAACTGAAAGCTTTAGTTTGCGAGATATTCGTGAAAAACTATTGTTACCGTGTGTATTTTACCGCCTACTCTGGCGGTGTATGGGTCAGAATACAATCGCCTGTCTCTACTGTTTCTATACACATATCGCGTCGACCAGAAACCAGTATACAGGTAAGTCTCGATTAATGCCAGTTCACATAGTGCGATATTCGGTTTAGTGCGAATATTAAAATGATACTAATTCGCATTTAATGCGAACAGAAATTCAGTTAATGCGAGGTTTGTGAGGCTTTTTTCGATCCAGACATGGATCAAAGCATGTAACTTAACAGAGACTTGGATAAAATACTGCGGGTTTATCATCACATATACGGAGATATGAAAAAGCAGAAGAAAGTGCAATCAACACTGTTAAAATACTAAACATGTTTATGCTATTATAATTTAATAATGTACGTATGATAAGGACCAATTCCTATATTGCAAATATTCGAATAGTACGAATTCAAATAATGCGAACAATTTCTGGGAATTATTACTCGCACCAATCGAGACCTACCTATACATATATAATAACTATTGTTATTGCAAACTTCTATTCTTTAGCGCTACTCTGCAAGGAATATACCGATCGCTATGATCGGAGGCGGATCATAATCGGAGATAATTTCGCGATGATCCCAATTGTAAAAATTTGTGGAATTTGTAATTGTTAATAACTATTGTTATAGCAAGATTCCTATTCGCTGGGGTTACTCTGCAAGGAATGTACCGTTCGCGATGAAAGTTTTCCAATCTTATTGGAGATATTTTCGTGATGAGCTCGCTTCCAAAAATGTATGAAATTTATTATTGTTAATAACTATTGTTATAACAAAAAGCTTATTTCTTAGTGTTACTTTGCAAGGAAGGAACCAATCGCGATGAAACCGTTTGTAACGGGCAATGTGTTTAACGTGGGCCTTTTGTAAAATGACCCAATATTGTGTATAAAAGACATTGTGCAAAATGTCCGTAACAAGTTTCGGTCAATCTATAAAATGTCCGATCATTATACAGAATATCTAGAGGGTGGTGATCAATGTATCGAAACGCTCTTGTTACATAGATGTAATAGGTTAAATTAGACTACATATATAAATCCGGTCGCCGCGGTCGCGACGCGCCGTAAAGCCGCGTCCCCACTGATTGTGAGTCGGCATTTGCCGATCGGCAAAGCCGCTTGGCAATGCCGAGCAAGCGTGGACATGCGTTTCGGCTTGGGCCGCATGGCTTTCAAAGCCGAACGACAAATCGTGCCGAAGCCAAAAGTCGGTCTTCGAATCTAGACGCGCGACAGTTAGCTTGTAAAAGTTTTCATATTTTCTAACTCAGAAAAATGACGGAATGGACACAAGAAAAAGTTTTACAGATGATAGAAATGTATCGGAATCGTTCCAACTTATAGGACTGTCGTGATAAAACTTATAAAGACAGAAATAAAAGGCATGATGCATTAACAGAAATAGCGGTGTGTTTCGGAGAATCGAAAGAGGAAATAGATAAGAAAATTAAAAATCTATTAAGCCATGTTTTAAGAGAACTGAAAAGAGAAGAAAAATGTTTGAAGTCTGGTGCTGGCACCAATGAAGTGTACAAGTCGAAGTGGTTTGCCTTTAAAAATATGCAGTTTTTGAAGGACAAAAATCGACCACGGAAAACTGTTAATACAGAAGATAGGGTAAGTAATTATACACACGGTTTACAATAAAATACTATTTTTTTATTATTACAAAATAAACCAGAGAAGTAAAACACGATTAGCATTTTTCATATTGCCAAGGTACGGCTCCTTCTATTGTCGAAGAGTATTCCGTGAACTCCTCCTTTACTTCTTGTGCATCTGTCGAACTTCTACGTGCTACTGTCGAAAAACTTGACAAAGCCGTTTCTGTTAACTCTGCCCTCCAAGCAGCAGGAATAAAATGTCCATCGTTCGAACACTCATTGTCGAATGTTCCTGGGGGATTATAAATATTCTTTGATGGACTTCGCCTTAAAAAATTATGTAAGTATACAGCTGCTAGTACTACTTTGGTTGCTGTATCTGGCTCTAATAAAAATGGCTTTCTGAATACTCTAAATACGGAAGATATTATGCCAAAAATGTTCTCAGAAATTCTTCGTGCTCTGCTCAATCGATAATTAAAAATTCTGTTTTTGGATAATTTTGCATGAACCCCCGGATATGGTTTCATGATATTTCGTGTCAGTGGAAAAGCATCATCCCCTAGGAACACAAATGGACTTTCACGTGTCCTTCCCGGGAGAGCATAGTCACCAGGGAGTTTCAATTTTATATTCGTCAGCAATTTATTAAATTTGGAGTTTTGAAATACTTCTCCATCAGAAATTCGCCCTTGGCATCCCACGTTGCAATAAGTAAAACTGTAATTTGCATCAACTACGGCAAACAGTACAATGCTGAAAAATCCTTTGTAATTGAAAAACTCTGTGCCACTATTTAGTGGTGCTTGTATAGACACGTGCTTCCCGTCCATTGCTCCCACGCAATTTGGAAAATTCCATTTCTCGTTGTAATCTTTCGTTACAAGTTTCCATTCGTTTTCATTCTGAGGTATCTGAAAAAAGATATTATGGAACATTGACTTACTTTCAGGTTAACAATAGTTCAGAGGAGAAAATTTGCAATGATGTTTTTCAAGAAGAATGCAGCACTTCTGCAGTTTCTATTGTGGAAGAGCAGTCTGTAGAGAAAACACCTGAAAACGCAACACATGCTCTATCTACAAATAAAATATCAACCAGAAAAAAGAAAGCTGAGAACGAGGTGAAGGAAGCGTACAATATTGTAAGAGATTGTACTACACATATCTATTATATTTTTTACAAGAGACTGTACCGTACGCCGTAGCAACAAAAACAAGCGAGCGACGCGTCCGCGAAGGAACGCGAAAAAACGGCAGATCATCGGCGGACGTCGAAGAATAAACACTTATCCTTATTTTTGCGCCCCCCTTACAATATAATGAAGGAAATGTATAGAAATAGAAGTCCGAGGGATGAGTACACCCTACTTGGAGAACAAGTCGCCATCAAAGTTAGGCAATTACCCAGTGCCCATGTACAAATAATGGTCCAGCATATCATTAATACCACATTATTCGAGGCACAACTGGGAAAATATGACAATCCACCCATTCAGTCACACGCATCCACTTCTCACTCTCAATTGATTTCACCAACCACGCCATTCTTTTCTTTTGCATGTGACTCAACTACCAACATCCACACCCATAGAAACATGTACTCTTTCACCAAACAACGTTGAGAAAAATGATATTTTCGACACTGTAAGATTGAGACAGACGCTGTTGTAAGCAAACAACATGGCTGCCGAATGCTGCGTTCGGCTGCATTTTAGCAAATATTGAACGATTATATGGTTTTTCAACCCACAGCACACCAGACCACCCTTCCTTGAACTAGCACAATGTCACTGAAATTCGATTTTTATCCGACTTCGAAAAGGAGGAGGATACTCAATTCGATGTGTATATATATATATATTTTTTTTTTTTTGTTATGTATGTTGACCGATTACGCTGAGACGGATGGACCAATCGGAACGAAACCTTTTGCATCTGGTAGAGTATATCTCCCGATTGGTCCCGTTATAAAAACATTTTACATTTTTTCACTCTGAACGCTTTTTATTGCAAAAAAACGTACTATTTCATGTATGCACGGCGTACGATCGCCGGTTACTGCGAGACGGATAGACCAATCGGAACGAAACTTTTTGAGTCTTATAGAGTATAAATCTCCGTCTGGTAGAGTATGTCTCCCGATTGGTCCCGTTAAACAAATAGTTTGCATTTTTTCATTCCTAACGACTTTTTTTTTTAAATGTGTGTTCGCCGGTTATTCCGAAACGGATGAACTAATCGGAACGAAACCTTTTGGATCTTTTAAAGTATGTGTCCAGATAGGTCCCATAAAAAGAACATTTTATATTTTTTCATTCCGAACGCTTTTTATTGCAGAAAAACGTACTATTTCATGTACGTGCGCCGTACGTTCGCCGATTACTCCGAGACGGATGGACCAATCGGAATGAAACTTTTTGCATCTTGGAGAGTATTTCTCCCACTTGGTGACGTCAAGAAGACATTTTGCATTTTTTCATTGCTAACGATTTTTTTGTAAGAACGTCATGCTTGATTTATATTTTTCACCGATTACCGCGAGACGGATGGACCAGTTGGATCGAAAATATTGCATCTTGTAGAGTATATCTTCCAACTGGTCCTGCAAAAAAATTTTTGTATTTTTTCATTCCTAACGACATTTATCGCAAAATACGTAATACTTCATTTATATCTTCCGGCGTTTATGCTGCAGGGAATGTACTGATAGCGATGAAACCTTTCATATTTAGTAGGAGGTATATCCGCGATGATCCCACTTGCAAAAATTTATGAAATTTGTTGTTTATTAATTGTTATTTATTGTTGTTAATTTAAGTTGCTGATATTAAATTCGGTAAATTTTTTTCGGTTTATGGTTATTAGCTAAGCAACAGAAATTTAAAATCACCTTACACTATCCTACAAATACTACCGGTTCCACTAAAAAGTGTGAAATAAAATAATTTTTAACAAAAAAAACATCCGACTTCGAAATGCCCTAAAAAGTGTAAAATAATTTCTATTTCATTTATACCAATATTCCATAGCTATTAATAATATCTACTTAATCGTTAAATAGGATACCAAATACATTTCAAAGTTTTCGGAGGCGGCGCAAAATTAAAAATACGCGAACAAACGATGCTGCCAATAACGATTTGATTGCAGTATGGCAAACTTGGTAATTAATAAGTCGTAAGAGAAAAATTATAGGACCGGCTGAAAACATTTGTAATTGTAACGATTATATGAGAAATTGGCAGCACTCCTGATGTACATGCACTATGCTGCAGATCACAAGAGATCATACTTTACTAGCGCCGCTCACTAGGTCTAGATAGATTTTTAATAACGTGTTTTATTCCCCTCTACAGCTTGCTTCTTATTATACTTTGCGAACATATAAATGGTTGGCAGAAATATATGACGTACGATAACTGATAACCGATGATGATATTGTAAAGTTTCACGATACAATGAAATTCCTATTATTTGTCGCAAAAAAAATGATGTGAACGCAAAGTAAGAAGCAAGCTGTAAAGGGGAATCACACGCACTATTAAAAATCTCCCTAGACCTCAGTAGGTCACTAGCTGTGCGAGTTAAGTGCGGTCACTCGTGAACTGCAGTATAGTTAATTCGCAATGGGTTTGTTGATTACCGTTGAATATTGTTTACTTGTAATTATCAAATGGGTGATTTATCATAGGTTGCCGACGCCGGAGTTAGCATCTTCCTAGTAGAGGAAAAGTTTTTAATTTTGCGCCGCCTCCGAAAACTTTTTCACAATTTATCACTTCTGGAAGACGTAAAACGAAATTTACGATTTGCACGCATCAGACGTCAAATAGGCGTAAGAATAGTTCACTGATTTTCCGTCAGAGGCATTGATGGTATATTTGACCACGTTATCATCAGGGTCGATAAAAACAGAAATCAGTCGATAAATGTAAATTCTAATTTGACATCACAAACGGCTACGCGAATATAGCCACAAGTAAGGCATAGTTGCCGCAACGTATGAAGACTTCTGTTACGCTGTTCAGACCTGTTACAATTTTAACCATCAGCACAATGAATCGGCTCGAGCCGAAAAAGAAGTCTGAGAATAAAACAATACATATATTAATGTGTGCAACCATAAATCTTTTTTATTCATATCTATAATCATGTTTTTTTATCAATGGAATTACAGAGATATGCCAGATAAATGAATTATAAAACTTGCACATTTTGTAATATTTCGCATATTCTATATGCAAAAAGACATAGAAGGCGATATAAATGTGCTGTTTGTATTCCTATTAATGTATCTATCATTTACTGACGAGATTTTGATTCCTGTCGGGCATACAAAAGGACAGCGCTAACGAAAGAGAGGCAGTAAGAACGAAATAATACACATAACGTACGCGACCACAAAACTTATTGGAATGAAAACTACAGGACATTAATAATGTCAACACTTTCGCTTAAAACTAATTTATTGACTAACTCTTACACTACTGTCATGTCTGGAAAATTTAACAAATTTGTCCGCCTCACGTGCCCGTATCAAGCCTTCGGGTTATAGGAGTCTCCTCATGTAAGGGGCGTGCGGGGAGCAAATCACTTCTACATCATTTTAATTTTCTCCTCGACTCTGTGTTTTCCCATCAAGCCTTCGGGTTGTGAGAGACTTCTTCATGTGGGAAATGCACAGGGAAGAGTTTGAGTTTATAATTATTCTATTTTGTCTTTTCTATCCTTTATTCTCTTTACATTTCTTAATTCTCTTCTTTAGTTATTACCCCTCCTTGAAACTATCGTCGTGCTCAACTGCGTAGTAACAGATTTCGAAATAGACAAAAACTCGGTTTCGACCGAGGAGAGATATCATAAACAGCGTTCGCTCCGCAGTTAGCCAGTGCTTCGCATTACAGGGGTCTTCTCAGGTTAACTGCGCAAAAGTGTAAAGATCAATTTATCTTTTAGATTTTTAACCGATACTCTCCTCTTTTTCACGCGTAGGCGCCAGTCGGTCCCAAACCCGATCGTATGTGCGAATTGAGAGTTGGAATGAAAGTATGAAATAGCATGAAATTCAAATATTCGAATGAGTGCAAAGGGCGAGGAATGAGAACCCTCATCCGCGAACGTTAGCAACATTCGAGAACTGTTTAGAGACGAAGGGTCACACAGAGTAATAAAAGTCATTGTATTGAATTCTAAGAATTACCGGAAACTAAGACCCAACGGTACGATTTTGAACAGAAAGAATGTTCTCGAACAAAGTTCGCTGCGAATACAGGAATGAATATTCGAATATCGAACAATTGAATACTGCTGAAATTATCAGTTAAATCATCGTATGCTATTAGGATTTTTAACGAACAACTCGCGCTACCACCGCAATTCGTATTGTTGATCGATTTCCTTGCGAACAAAATGATTATGGACAAGCCAATTGTTAATTAGAGAACCTCGTGATAGCCGGTCCATTATTCACACATAACTATCATATTTATTGTTCAATAATTCTGACTTAAACTATTAGTTGATAATCGCACCATTTTATATCTAATATTGGAATTATTGATGAGAATGGAATATTCCAGAAATTCTACGGCATAGAAATACCGAAAGGCCGTTAGACGGAGATGGAACACCGAAAGAGAGAGAGAATATGATCTAGAGGATTTCGTCTGGTACGCGCCCTTAACCAATAGCGACGCACGTGACGCTACCGTCACACACTATGATTTGTTGAGATGTCCCCACGCAGGACATCGTCCTCGCGACGGGCCCTTCCGGCCAGGATCGCGATCGATTTTGATCACTCTTCGTCGAACAATCGAGTAAGTCGTGACGGGAGCCCGTGCGTCTAGAGATAGAGTTGTAATTTGTACTTTCACGTGATTTAGCTGCGCGGCAAGTCTTATCCGTAGGCAGAGTGTCGCGAGGGTGAAATTCGGAAATACGTTACAAAGACTCAGTGACGCGCACGTAAAGCCATTTTCATACTATTAAACCTCTATCTTTTCTCTTTATTTTAATCCGTTTGTTCGCGTATTTTTCGTATTAAATTCACTCGCGTTTATAATTATACCTTTTCGAAAATCGTAATCGTCTTGTGTTTGTCTTAGTTAAATTTTCATTCGCAAAAAAGGGCAATCGGGCGCGCGACAAGTGTTAGTGCGACAGGTTCCTCATCTTCTCTCTTGGTGTTCCAGACTCAACAGCGATTATTCAGCGATTTCATAGCAAACGATTTTTGTCATATACTATATTCTACAGTTTCACGGTAAGCCTGTTTATTACTAATTTGTCGAGCACGGCATTATTATTGAATTTTCAACACGGCAAAACGGGCGGTCTATCAAGCCTTCGGGTTATGAGAGTCTCTCCATTTTAGATCGTCTCGATTCTTACGTTCAGGTACCGAATTACAAATTACACGCTATATTAATAATCCGAATTTTGAATTATCGCGACTGCGTGTGTGTGACGATTGTTCGACTACGTTATTTTATCAGGAGCGACCTGTAAAGCCTTTCGGGGTTGTGAGAGCCTCTCCATTCAGGTCGTTACCTCGCGGATAGATACCGCTAATTTTTCCATCTTCCTATTATATTTGGTCGAGCGATCCGTCTAACACTAATGTATCAACAAAATTCTGTTCGAAATTATATTTGAAAGTCCAACTGTAAATCAAAGGAAAAACATCTTTTCTGATCGAATCACTTTTATAAAATAGATTAAGCATCTTTACCCTTGTAAACCAGTATTGCTTTAAATTGTATTCATTTAATAGTAAATATCAGTATTGCCAGAAATTAACAGCATTAAATTCAATAGTCATTTTCAGTTTGTATTACTTTCAATAGTTTTTGAATTACATCTCATTTTTGCACACTAAACAGCATTAACATTTCTTTCAATTACCATCCTCATTTCGTTACATCTAATCTAACCCCAACACAACGTTTCAAGGAGGGACCCGTACGGGACCTAGAACACTGACGAACCCAACGGGAATAAATATCTAAATTTCCGTCTTTTAAAATTGTTCTGATCGTAGAGGACGTTAACGCGTCATACGCGGCCAGAGCTGGTGGCAGCGAGACCTTTCTCATCTCATTAATTAATTAAATCAAGAAAAATTAACAACTGAAATCTTTTCTTTTTCGTTCTTTTTATCTTTTTACGTTGCGCGCTCGCCTCGCGTCGCGCAACGTAACACTACACTTATACATTACAGTTACACTAATTCTAAACGCGTCTATAAATACAAAACAAAGAATCAGCGGCCGATGCTCGCCGGTGACAGCTGATCGCGCGGACGGCGTAATGCGTGCGAGTGCGAGTGAGAAAGGAAGATGACGATACCGAAGGCTTGGCGAGACGGACTGTTCTATTGCACGGAACATCGCGATTATTCGCCGAAGATTGGGTACAAAGAGAATAAGAAATAAACAGATATGTATGTTTCTTCGAACGCGTAGAAACTTGTGTTGCGTATCGCCGCGCGGATTGTTTGCTTGTTGGGGTTGTAAGGCCCAACTAAACCTTGTGGTACGCGACGCTACACAACACGTGTCCGCCAAGATAATCCTGGACACTGTGATCGATTGTTCTTTTTTTTTGTTGCCGATAAATGTGTAGGTATTGAATTTGGCCGATTTCGTATGCCACTACACCTGAACCGAACGATGTTCAATAGAAAGAAATCTAATTCACGTCTCGACTGCTAGACGTGAATGACGATTATTCTGTGGCCGATTTCGTATGCCAGTTGTACTTTGAAACTAAATAAGTTTGTGTTCTCCACGATGCGACGTTCGAAAGAGAAGTGTCGAGCAAACCGTCCGATGTTTGCCATGGCACCTCGTAGTGCTGTCCAAGGCGTTGCTGATTTTTTTGCCTTTTCCAATCAACGTCCCTTTCTAAAAATTGTGGACTCGCGTGTACGCCCTTTGGCCACCCCTCTTGGAGAGAGGGTGTGGGTTGTCTTGTGGAAGGAGGCGGTTCTCGAAGGTTTGACGGAGTGACATGGTTTCCTTCAAGTCGACCTTTGTTTAGCAGATGCCGTTATGCACGTGTTACTGACCGACTCTTCAGGTCTCCAGGTTTATGACATGTCTTCGAGCTGTTGGGACGGCGAGGCGCAAAATTCGGAGCTATTGTATTAGGATTAAAGAGGTTCGAGAAAATAAAGTTTACTGTCGCGCGAAAGTGAAATTGTCGGTTGTAAAATTTAATAAAAATGTGGAAAAGTTAATCTCTACCAGAATTTGTTTTGCACGTTCATGTCATAAACCAACCTTCGAGAACCATCGTGCATTGTATTCCGCGTCGGACGAAACATGCTCCCCCCCGTTGATCGCTAGGATCGATCAACATTGATCGCGACGATGGGTTGTTCGATGTTGCGTATGGGTCTCACCGTTCCAACTTCTGAGTGAGGTTCGTCTTATTGTTAGCGAGATTCTGCGTCGGGTAGTGGTGCTAATCGTTTGACGTTCCGCTTGTAGACTCCGTTTGCTGTTCGTACGGTAACTGCTCGGATGATGCCGTCTGCCCCCGGGTGCACTTGTTGTATGCGACCCAAGTGCCAACAAAGGGGGGGAAGGTTGTCTTCTTTGAGAACGACCACTGTCCCTTCTTTGATATTGTGGGACCCTGTGGTCCATTTCTGCCGAACGTTGAGTTGATGGATGTATTCTTTATGCCATCTAGACCAGAAGTCTTGTTTAACCTTCTGGATGTGTTGCCAATGTGAAAGTCTATTGGTCGGTGCTGTCCTGAAATCAGTCTCGGCAGGGCAAGTCAAAGAATTACCAATCAAGAGATGACCAGGAGTGAGAGCGGATGGGTCATTGGGGTCGGTTGAAAGAGGTGTGAGCGGGCGAGAATTTAAAATGGCTTCGGTTTCAATTACAAATGTGTTGAATTGTTCGTATGTGAAGAGTTCGTCGCCGACTACCCGTCTGACGTGATGTTTGAAGGATTTGACTGCGGCCTCCCACAATCCGCCGAAATGTGGTGATAATGCTGGCATGAAATGCCATGAGATTTCCTTATCTGTGAGAAATCTACGCAACCTCTCGTCGTCTGATAAGGTTTTGTAAAGTTCCGATAACTCGTTGTCCGCGCCGATAAAGTTTGTTCCATTGTCGGAGTAAACGTTCCGACAGAGTCCTCGTCGTGCAATGAAACGTTTAAAGGCCGCGATGAAAGCTTCCGTTGTTAAATCGCTCGCTACTTCAAGATGTACGGCCTTAGTGGCGAAGCAGGTAAAAATCGCGACGTAGGTTTTGACTCGAGCTCGGTTTCGGTAGCGTCTTTCTTTGATATAGAAAGGACCGCAGTAATCGACTCCGCAGTTGTAGAACGGTCGGTTCTCGGTGACGCGTGCCGCAGGTAGATTACCCATGAGGTATTCGACGGCGGGTGGGTTGACCCGGAAACACTTTACGCATTGACGAATGATCTTCCGTGTGGTGTTTTTACCGTCGATGGGCCAGTATTTCTGTCGGACGTTATATAACGTTGCCGTTACGCCTGAGTGATGATTTTTCACGTGAGACTCACGAATGATGAGGTCGGTTAAATGATTTCCCCTTGGTAATAAGATGGGATGTTTTTGTGCAAAAGGTAAATTGGAGTGTTGTAATCGCCCTCCCACACGTAACATTCCCCTTTTGTCCAGAAAAGGGTGGAGAGACCGAAGTTTACTCTTTGGGTGGAATTTTCCGGTTTTGAGGTCTTTGATATCTTGCTGAAATGTATTGTATTGTACGAGCGTGATGATTTTTAAGTTGGCGTCTCGAATTTCTTCGACAGTTAAAGGTCCGGCGATGCGTCGGTTGGGGCGAAAACGAAGACAGTAGGCCACAATGCGGGTGAGTTTCTTGATACAGGAGTACCGAGTGAGTATTTCGTCGCTTCGAATGGTTGAGGTTACGAGACACGTGAGTTTCTTTAGTTCGGGAAGTTCGTTCGATGTGCTGTATCTTGACTCTGGCCATTTGATCTGATCGGTTGAAAGCCACTTGGGTCCGTGAAACCAGAGGGAGTTGTGGAGGAATTGTGCGGGTGTTACTCCTCGAGAGACTAGATCCGCAGGGTTGTCTTCTGATTTGACGTGGCGCCAAAACGCGATGTCTGTTGTTTTCTGTATATCAGCTACGCGATTGGCCACGAATGTTTTTAACGTGCAAGGTTGTTTGTTGATCCAGTTCAGTACGATAGTGGAATCGGTCCATAGAAACACTTCGTGGATGTTGTGGGTGATGGCCTTGCGGACGGTTGCATATAACGATGTTAGTAGTACGGCACCGCACAGTTCTAAGCGAGCGAGGGTGATGCTTTTTAGAGGTGCGACGCGGGATTTCGCACAAAGGAGGCGCGTTTCGATGAGGCCAGATCTATTTATCGAACGCAAGTATAAACAGGCTCCGTACGCTCGTTCGCTTGCATCACAAAATCCGTGAATCTCCATTCGTTGAGATTCTCTCAATGCTGCGTGACGACTGAATTCAACGTTGTTGAGTGTTTGTAGTTCGGTGGCATATGTAGTCCATTCGGTATGGATGTTGGCGGGAAGCGACTCATCCCAGCTGACCTTTAATTGCCAAAGACGTTGCATCAAGAGTTTGGCGGTGATCGTAACGGGTCCAAGTGTGCCTAATGGATCGAAGATTTTGGCAATGGTCGATAAGATGGTTCGCTTGCTGACCTTGTTTGTGGCCGGAAGCTCGACGGTGTATCGAATGGTATCATTTCGCGCGTCCCAGGACAAACCTAATGTCTTCATTATCGCAGTATCTCCAAAGATTTTTGGATGAATTTGATCCGCATCAATTCCTGCGAGAAGGTTTGGTTCGTTGGATGCCCACTGTCGGATGTTAAGTCCCCCCTTTGTGAGCAGTTTGCCTATTTGGTTTTGAATGTGCCGAACTTCTTCTAAGGTGTCGGCACCGGTGAGGAGATCGTCGACGTATAAATCTCGCTTAACAATTGCTGTTGCGTTTGGGAATTTGTTTTGTTCATCATCTGCGAGCTGATGAAGGCACCTTATCGCTAAATATGGGGCCGCCGAGAGTCCGAACGTGATTACATTTAATTCGAACGTTTTCAGATTGCCGCGGTCGTCTCTCCACAAGATGCGTTGGTACGCGCGGTCCTCCGCTCGTACGAGGAATTGGCGGTACATTTTTTCAATGTCTCCGGTGATAACGAATGCATGCATTCTGAAGCGTAGGAGTAAGGAGAATAGGTCGTCTTGAATGGTAGGGCCTACCATTAACGCGTCGTTCAATGACAATCCGTTGCTTGTTTTGGCTGATCCGTCGAAAACTACGCGGAGTTTCGTGGTCGTGCTGGAGGGTTTTATGACCGCGTGGTGTGGTAGGTAGAAACCGGGTGTGTCGGCGTTTTCTACCTGCGTCATATGCCCGAGCGCGAGATATTCATTCATGACCGCAGTGTATTGTTCCTTTAATTCTGGATTGCGATTTAGTTTTCGTTCGAGTGAAAGGAAACGATTCAGAGCGCTCGACCGAGATTCCCCGAGCTGATTCCGCTTTTCGTTGAACGGTAACGCGACAATGTATCGCCCAGAATTGTCGCGCCGAAAATTTTCCTTAAAATGAATTTCGCATTCGCGCTCTTCGGATGAGAGATGCTGTGTGTGGGGGCCCTCTTCTACTTCCCAAAATCGTTCGAGGTTGAAATCCAAATTCGTGATAAAGGCCTTCCGTGTTTGGTGTGAGGTGACATTTGAAATATTCCCCCCAATGATCCAACCGAACTGCGTTTTTTGCAGGATCAAATCGTGACCGCTTCGATTAGACAAATCGTGTTGTCCGACGCTAAGACACGATAAGGCTGGTCCAGCTCCGATTAGCATGTCGATTCTGCCCGGTTGTTGGAAATGTGGATCGGCTAATTTCACGTTTGCCGGTATTTGTAGCCTTGATCGATCGATTTGAGTATCCGGTATAAATTCTGAGATTTGTGAAATTACAAGAAATGCCAGCGTTCGTTGGTAATTCGTTAGTCGGGATTTTATGGTCGCGGTGACGAGTTTATTGGCGGTCGTGTTTGAGTGGTTGAGGCTTTGGATTCCCACGGATGCCTGTGTCGACGGCAACCGCAGGTTCCTTGCAAGCGTTTCGGTCATGAAGTTGGCGTTGGAGCAGGTATCAATTAAGGTGCGACAATGAATCGATCGTCGGTCATTGTCAAACACCTGAATGATCGCGGTTGCCATTAAGCCGTTCGTTTGCCCATTTGAAACCATGGAAATGCTTTGTCGTCGTGAGGTTGGTTGGCTAGCGTTTGAGGGTGTTAGTCAAGATTTCCTTCCTTCTTCTCGCGGCGGAGCATCGCGATGGAGTTTTGTGTTATGTCGGTCGTGACAAACCCGACACCCCCCAGATCGACAATCTTCCGTCGCGTGGTCCGTTTGGAGACAATTTACGCAGAGGTTTGCTCCCTTCGCTGCTTGTATTCGTTCTTCGACCCCCATGTTCAGAAATTTCGGACATTGATATGCAGCGTGCGGCCCGGCATTGCACACCTTGCAATTTGACGCGGTGGATGTCACGTATGCCTGTTTGAATTTCTTCGCGGGCGGAGGTGACCATCGCGACGGTGACGGTTGGTGTCTCGAAGGTGGTAGTGGTCTTTGAATTGATCGCGGAGATCGTTGTAAGGGGTACTTCGCGGGTTCGCGCGCATATTCCGTACGTTGCGAATTCCTCGATGTTTCCGTTTCCCTTGATTGATGCGACGCGATGCGTAAATGTTTCAGAATGTCTAAAGCTTTGGGAACCTCAGTGTCTGTGAGTGTGCGTTCCCATGACCTCCGCGTTTCGGTGGACATTTTTGAAATCATCATGCTCGTGATGAAGTCGCTTGCCATGTCCTCCCAAGTCCGACCGAGAGCTTGGAGGGATCGAATGTGTAGTTGGACGTGGTTGACAAAGTCGCGTATGGCTTCCGGAGAGTCGTTGGTCATCGGTGGAGTGTCGCGTAGCAGAGATGCATGACGAAGAACGAGCACGCGCTTGTTGTCATAAATGTCGTTTAATTGGTTCCAAGCGGCTTCGTAATTCTCTTCGCTTACTGTAAACGCGTCAATGGCAGATTCCGCTCGTCCGGTTAGTGATAAACGAAGGTATTGCAATTTTTGGACATTGTTCAACCCTGTTTGCGAATGGATCATGGCTTGAAACGCGTCTTTGAACGTAATCCATTTTTCGAGGCGTCCGTCGAATTTCGGAAGGTCGATTTTTGGAAGCTGAACCGGTAGCGCGAAGGATGATGTGGTCGGTGCGGGTGAGACTGTGCCGTCAAAGGTTCCAGCCGGTGTGTTGGGCCGGTATCTGGGCTGATTCAAACCCTCGAGTAAGACGGTCGCGAGGGCTATCGCGTTGTCGAATGATTCGGTGGTTGTCTCGCGCTCGCGTTCCGCGTCTTCGACGTTTTCGAGAAGGGCCAATTCATCTTGAATTGTTTCGAACGTTTCGAATTGTTTGTGTAGGCGATCGATTCGATTGCGTAGTTTGACTCGTTCGCTTGCGGAGTCTTGATACGAATTGACGGAGTTCGATAACATCGTAGTTTGTGCTTTGAATGTTCGCCGTTTCGATTTTAACACCTGGATGCGCAACTCGCTCTCGTTGGCGGTCGACATGTTTGTGTTCGGCATTTTTAGGAAAACGAAAAGGTTTCGGACGAGGAAATTAAGAATGGATAAAACCCGATTGGCAAATCAATGACGAGCCTACCTTAACTGGATTTCGGTTGCGAAAATCGTCTCCGGACTGCACGATCTTGTTGACGAGGCGTCTGCGGGCACCGGTTTGTAGTCGCTTCGCTCCCGATTGGAATCCCCCAGCGCGGGTGGTAGATTGGATGGTTGACAGATTAACTCCGGTGTTATAATGTGATGCTAATATTCCACTAATAAAGTTGTATGTACACTGCACGTTGACAGATCGCGTATCCTGTATGCGCACTGCACTTCCACAGACCGTGTATCCGGCTCGAAGGACCAAAAATGTTTCTTCGAACGCGTAGAAACTTGTGTTGCGTATCGCCGCGCGGATTGTTTCCTTGTTGGGGTTGTAAGGCCCAACTAAACCTTGTGGTACGCGACGCTACACAACACGTGTCCGCCAAGTTAATTTTGGACACTGAGATCGACTGTTGGGACGGCGAGGCGCAAAATTCGGAGCTATTGTATTAGGATTAAAGAGGTTCGAGAAAATAAAGTTTACTGTAGCGCGAAAGTGAAATTGTCGGTTGTAAAATTTAATAAAAATGCGGAAAAGTTAATCTCTACCAGAATTTGTTTTGCACGCTCATGTCATAAACCAACCTTCGAGAAACATCGTGCATTGTATTCCGCGTCGGACGAAACAATGTAAGAATTTAGATTTTTTATTAGTATAATATATTTGAAAATTAAAACTACCAAATATTAAAAAACAAAATTAAAAAATATTAAAAACTACAGGCCGCCCGCCGCCTCTTCCACTACAGGCCGTGACGGCCGCCGTGACGTCCTCCATACATCATCGTTTTCACAATTTTTTTGATCTGAAATATAATAATGAACTGTATTAGAATTGTGACATTATTAGAAAACAAAAAACAATCGTGGAAATTCATCTGCTACTATTGTAGAAATGATTTCCGTTTCACGTGAATCTAATTGTGCAACATTTATTACATAGAAAAATCACGTTTTTACTTACTTGCGACATGGAAACCTTAGACTCTTCCGCTTTAACCTCCTCCTTCCTTTCTCTTTGTTCTGTAACCTTCTTTCCTTTTTCTTCCATAACTTGTTTCTTTTCTTGTTCTTCCTTAACTTCTTCCTTTTCTTGTTCTTTGTCTATAACCATCTGTGAAGAAAGTAATTTATATACAAATAACGTAACATTGTTATTACCTTGTTACTTTCAGACATGTTGGATCTCGACTGTCTCTTGTCTTGGATGCTGAAAGCACTCGCATGGTGGTGGGGATCAGGACCGTGGTCATTGACTTATAAAATAGACCCTTTCCTAATTTCTAATTTCTAATTTTACAGATTGAATTTTTATTTTCATGTTATATTTTTTTCTTACAATCTCAAATTATAATATTATAAATGAATACAACTTCAAAACTTTTTTTTTATAATAAATATCGACGTTATTGTTCTTTTCTTTCGTAGTCCTTAGAAACACTCCCCATCACGGTACCCTCTGTTTCTCGGTACTGTGTTTTACGTCTTCGCGACAGTTTTCACGATAGTTGCATTCGAAGCAAGGAATAGATTGCATCATTGAATTTATTTCAAAGCTTTGAAAGTGTGAACTGAAGTGAGAGGTGAATATTGTTGTGAGATAGTGACAATGAGTGATACTGAAAATATTGTCATGGTTGAAGAAATGCGAAATCAGTATGAAGATCAGTGTTTGATAAAAAATAAAAGTCGTCGGCCAAAATTACCAATTAGTGCGAAAAGATATTCAAAAAAAAAGAGCATGTCGCGAAAGAAGACGGCGTTTAGCCCTTCAGAATATTTCAGAACCGTCAACATCCCATGGACAAAAATACACTCCCGAGAAAATTTACTTGCCATTGGATGATGAAACAGAACCGGCAAATTCTACAGAAATGTTTGAAGAAACGACGGAAGAATTGTTTCAAATTGAAGAAACAGACAATACAGATGATGGGTTCAATATAGAAGGTACAACTTCCGAAAATGAAGAATTGATCATAGAAAAAACTGTAACGAACGAGCCTGAAGAACAATTCTGTCTACCAAGTGGCTTGAGTATCGTGGACATGCAGCACATCTTTGCCGAATTGCAAAAAATAGGTGACCATGCCAAAAACAGGGAAGACTGTGGAATTAGACACCTGAAAATAACCGGCATGAAACGGTCGGGACTGAGGACCACCCTCAGTGTAATGTGCGATATGTGCAAATATACAGGTGAAATCCACAGTGAACCTGATGAAAGCAATCACATGGAAACAAACCAGCGTGCCGTTGCTGGAACAATTGTGAATGGAGGCAGTTATGCCCAAATGGAAGAGTTCCTTGCAGCGATGAACATACCCTCCATGTCGAAGAAAGAGTTTAGAAAATATCACGATCAAATAGTGAAAACATTAATTGTTGCTGCAGAAGAAGAGATGGTAACAGCGGCAGAGGAAGAAAAACGCTTGGCCATTGAACGAGGCGATATTGTTTCCGGATGTGGAATCCCTCACATCCCCGTTGTGGCCGATGGAACCTGGATGAAACGATCATACCGGACTGGAACGTACGATTCCGCGTCTGGAGTCGGCGTTATAATTGGATATCACACGAAGAAAGTTTTATTTATCGGTGTGAGAAACAAGGTGTGCAGGATTTGTCGATGTGCTGCGAAAAAGAAAGAAGAGCCACGAAAGCACACCTATTTCAAAAATTGGCGCGCAAGCCAAGCATCAACGGCTATGGAAAGTGACGCTATAGTCGAAGGCTTCAAGACCAGCGTAGAAAAACGTGGACTGATTTATTCCACAGATTGCTGATGGGGACACCAGCGTTTATAAAAAAATTATAGATGCAGATCCATATAAAGCACAGATTCGTGTAAAAAAAATTGAATGCACGAATCATTTGTTGCGAAACTTTTGCAGAAAAATGAAAGAAGTTGTAAAGATGACAACACCTGATCCATTGAGAAGAATCGTTGAAAGCAGCATTCGGCGAATGCGTGCCGACATAGTAAAAGCCGCAGAGTACAGATACAGTCAGCAAGTAACAACCGCTGAGAAAATTAAAAATTTGTATGCCGACATACACAATGTTCCTAGCCACGTTTTTGGTGAACACGCAGATTGTTCAAAACTACAATACTTCTGCGATGGAACGAGTAAAAAAGATGAAAAGAACATTGTTCCCGAATTGATGAAGATGGGAGTGTACGAACACATCAAAGAAATACTTCGACCTCTGTTGGCGCATGCTGAGAGTTTGCTGTATAACAGCAACAATAATGCCGTTGAAGGTTTCAACGGAATCATCGCAAAATATACAGGAGGAAAAAGATTGAATTTCGGAGAGAGGGGATCTTACACGGGAAGATGTGCTGCTGCTGTCCTACAGTATAACACAAAACAAGTGTCGTCGCGTCTGAATACGGCGATGAACAAGAAACCGCCCGTTATTTTACGCAAAATAGAAAATAGAAGGAGGAAAGAAAATGAGAAAAACAGTGAAAAGAGAAAGGAAAAAAAATTACAAAGCACGTGCGGAATCAATTCCGTTGTGAAAAGGATTCCAATTACGGACCAAACGCTGAAAAGCCGGATATGGCTAACAATATTTATGAATTAGAGCAAAAAAAACATATGGAAATGTTACAGAATTGGCAAAATAGAAGAGATGCCATTGAAGAAGAAACCATCGGTCAAGCGAAAAATCCGAGATGGTTGAATTACAAATCTAAATTATTGACGGCCTCTAATTTTGGAAGAATATGCCGTCGTCGAATTGGTACGCTCTGTGGAAATGCAGTGAAGTCGTTAGTGTATCCACGACTGATTAGTGCACCTGCAGTACAATATGGACAGGAATGCGAAAAATTCGCACGTGAGGAACTAAGTGTGTGCATCAGTGTTCAAATTAAAGAATGTGGATTATTTATTGATAGTGCCATCCCGTTCTTAGGAGCTTCGCCAGATGGACTTATAAACGAAGAAGGCATTGTTGAAATCAAATGTCCGAAAACGGCGGAGAATTTATTGCCGGAGGAGGCAATCAAAAGTGTTGCAGTTACTCGGCGTATATTTGCAGACGCAGAAGGAAATGCACTGAACAGGAACCACTACTATTACTACCAAATACAAGGACAATTACATGTCACAGGTAGAAAATATTGCTTATTTTGTATTTGGACCCGAAAAAGGTTAAAGTACATTAGAGTCGATAGAGACGATAACTTCTGGCAAAACAATATGGAGCCAAAATTAATTCAATTTTATTTATTATGCATGTTACCGGAATTAATAGATAGCCGGTACAATAGAGGAATGCCCATTTAGGAGCCTCAATTTATAACAGAGGAAAGAGCAAGCTTAGAAAAGCGTAAAAGGTCTCTCTCAGAAAGTAGCACGAATACTGCTACTGTCCGGCGTCGCACTGCACTGTAAGGTGCAGTACCACTGACTCTGTTGGTGGTTCACAATTGCACGAAATCGCAATTGTACTCGCGGATCATACGATCTCGTGAGTTACGCGACGCCATAATATATTTCTTTGTTTTGTTTAAAAAATTTGTTACAGCTTTTCGAAGAAACGATTCCCGAGAAGAGGTTTTTTGGAGGGAAGCGAGCGTACAACTGCAGATGTATATTTTCAACTGAAATAATTTCTTTCTTATTCCATTCTTGAAATTATTAATGTCCTGTAGTTTTCATTCCTGTAATTATAAAAAATATTCGGAAGCACCTTCGACTTCTTCGAGATACGTTTATATATTACTAAAAACTACAACATATCTAAATGTGAGTAAAATCCGACAAAAAACGTTAAAAGAAATTTATTTAATCATCTACAGTAAAACTTGGATATATGCAACAAACATTGGGACCCAGGCGTTGCATATATCCAGTCGAGGTGTCGAATCTCGGGTTACACGCGACGAGCAGCCAAGCGTGAATGTAGAAAAGGACAGACAGTGGTGGAAAGAGAGAGGTCCGATGATCAAAGGAAAGAGCCGAAACGTATCGGTGTGACTAATACTAATTCAACTATAAAACTTTTTTATTTTTGACTTTTTTTTACTGAAACTTTTACTAACGCATTGATGAAATTTTTCTGATTAAAATGATACCAAACACGATATAGTTTGAATTATAATTACTTGCTAAAATTGATGTTAAAAGTTGGCGAAAAGCAAAGGAGGATTGGAAATGAAAACCAGTTGCGGCGTCGACTCGGGTTTCAAACATTGCATATATCCAAGCGAGGTGTCGATTCTGGGCATTTAAACGTTGCATATATCCAAGCGAGGTGTCGATTCTGGGCATTTAAACGTTGCAAATATCCAAGCGAGGTGTCGATTCTGGGCATTTAATGTTGCATATATCCAAGCGAGGTGTCGATTCTGCGTCCGTACAAATCGTTTGTACCGTGCCGCGTTACCTATTCTACGTTCGTACACAACATGCGACGTGTTGCATGTTGCATGTTGCGTGTTTCATGTATCTTTGGTGTACGGCCTGCCTTATACATATGTAGCCAAATCATATCGTGTTTGGTACCATTTTAATCAGAAAAATCTCACAAATGCATTAGTAAAAGTTTCATTAAGAAAAAGTTAAAAATAAAAAAGTTTTATCGTTCAATTAGTATTAGTCACACCGATATTACGGTCGGACCATATTACACGGTTTCCTCGCTGAGCGGCTCGGTTCGGCTTAGGGGGATCCCCCCAAGTGGAGGGGATAGCGATGTTGCATATATCCAGACAAACTTTTGTTGCATATATCCAGGTTTTACTGCATTTCCATTAACGTTTCCATTTTTCAATGTTTATCTTCATTCATCTTTGTTCATCTTTGCATGAACATTTTTGCTGTTGAGAAATTAAAGACAGCATTTTCCTCTTCTCGAAAAAAATTAAACAATTATATATAGGTATATTGAGGATAGCGATACCAGGACAAATGGACTGCAAATATGCTGCCTGATCACGTATAATCGGCAAGTATAATCTTACATAATTAATATTACGTTATCTATACATAAGTTACTTTCTTCACAGATGGACAAGGAAGAAGAGGAAGAAAAGAAAGAGGAAATCAAAAAGAAAGAGGATAGAAGAAACAGGAGCGAGAGGTGTAAGGAAAAGAAAAGAGAAAGGAGAATTCGAGGCCGTCGACGTCGGAAGTAAGTACAAGTGTTGATTCTTCTATGTAATGAATGTGGCGGAATTAGATTTTTCGTGAAATGGAAATTATGTCTACAACAGTAGCCACTGAATTCCTACGATTGTTTTTTCTTTTTATAAAACATTCATTATTGTATTTCAGATAAAAACAATTTCCGATGATGCAAACGCCGCGGAGAAGGAAGAGGCCGAAGCGGACGGCGGGCGGCCAATCATTGTTTATATTTATTGATTATATTGGAATGAATAAATATTGTATATATAGATTAATTTATATGTGTTTATTTTTCTGTCCTATTCTGAAATTATTATATTTGAATGAATAAATATTGTACATATAGATCAATTTACATGTTTTTATTGTTCATTCCTTTTCTGAAATTATTAATGCCAGGTAGTTTTTATTCGTATAAGTTTTATAGTCGCGTACGTTATGTGTATTACAGTCTCATCGAATCTGTCGTAACGTGTGACATATACATTTCCGCCGATCGGCCTTACGTTGTTTCATTCATAATACTCTTTCGCTTTTATTGAGATTGGTTTTATTTTGAATTTTCTCGCCTTCCGATATTTTCGAACTCGACACAGGCTCAGGTCGGGCCATAAAATCGGGGGTCAGCTGACCATTTTCAGCAACGTCGAATAGTATAAAAAGGTTTTCCTTGCCGAGCAGTAGTCAGTCGAAAAGTCGCTTTTAAGCTGTAACCATTACCAACTTAGAGTTTCCGTTTTTCCTGTATTTTATATTATTAATAAATAATCTTTCAACTGCAAATCGATTGAGGTCTTGTATTTGACAATTAAAGATCCTCAATAGCTTTCTATCGCGCTGTCCTTTTTTATGTCCGCCTCGAATCAAAATCTCGCTCGGCTCGAGCGAATTCATTTCGCTAGATGGTCAGGATTGTCTCAGATGTGGCAACACCGCGAAAGAATCTCTAAAATGATGTGATTCGACAACTACGCCACCTCACTTCCGTTTCTTATTCTGCATAATGACGTTAGATGTCGCACCGTCAAATGTCGAATTTCTGAATTATGTGTTTTCACGATTGCCCGATTTTTCCAATGGCGCTTACATCGATTCGGAGGAGGCCTCGAAGGAGTCTGTGCCCTTAATAGATTATACTTATCGAACGTAGGGGAAGCCATGGCACGCAGTAAAAAAAATCGCATCACTCTCATACCAAACTAAAGAAAACCAAACAAACGGAAACTCAAGAGCGCCATCTTTAAAACCTATCTTTAAATTTACTTAAATCTAACAATTATTATTATTATTATTATTATTATTATTAGCATTATATTGTATTTTTGTATATCTTAATTATAATACAGGAAATATAATATGAATTATTTAGTAATTTGATCAATATGCAGTATTATGTACTTACTTTTACATGAGATTGTAGTACATTGATGAGGGCTTCACATACTTCCGGGATAGTTCTTGAAATTACTTGTTTTGAAATTTTAAACAAGTACATGATGGATTGATACGAATGCCCTGACGCTAAAAATCTTAATGTCAGACCAAGACGCTCTTTTACGGGGATTGCTTTTATAAAATTTGTATCATTTTTAACAATTTTTGGTCCAATTAAAGTTAATAAAGTTTCGAATTCAGTACTGGACATTCTAAAAAAATTTCTAAATCCGCCGTTGCATCGATACTCCAGATTAATTAAGTTGGCATCGTCACAAATCAAATCTCTCGTAAAATCACTCGCACTATAAATATTCCTGCTTCGCAAACTAGGACGCACCCAAAATCTCCGTTTCTTAACTGTCTTCTTCTTTGCAATTACTATAAATGCAGCTGCAGCAATCATCACCTCATCATCACTGAACATTTTGATGTACTGATGAAGATGTCCACTTCAGACGAAAAGAGGATGTATACTGCAACGGTATACCGCGGTCTACGATAGAGGGGGGTCGTAAATTAAAAGAGTCGGCTTGCTGGTGGTTCGGCACGACTTCTTTTAATGTTTACCGACATCGGACGGTAAAACAATCGGCATGGCGATCGGCTTTTCAACCCAAGTCGACGCTGATTCGGCGCTATCGAGCGGCTTTGCCGCTTTCAGTCACATTTGCCGATTACCAATGCCGACGCAGTGGGGACGCACTTTTTTTACAAATATTACCAAAGCCGTTCGGCAACACCAAGCCGAGTCGATTGCCAAATCTCGACGCAGTGGGGACGCGCCTTAAGACGGCCGTCAACACTTTCCTAAGACAATAGTGTTGTTTAAATAATATCAAAAGCGATGCCGGCCGCTTCGCGGCGGCCGGATTTAAGTGTGTGGCACATCCTAACCTATCACACCTATATATGGTTTTAATAATAATAATAATAATAATAAGTTTAATGTCAACGAACCGTGGGTATTGTATAAAATGTGTAATACCTGCCCATTATATACATTTCCCAAAAAAATGTGCAATCTACACAATGTCTGGTCATTTTACAAAATGCCCACATTGAACACATTGCCCGTAACACCTTTCACATCTAATAGGAGATATTTCTACGATGATCCCACTTGCAAACATTTGTGGTATTCGTTATTATTAATAACTATTGTTGTTGTAATTATCCAATAAGAACGGTACACCACCTTACGGCATGCTACAAATACTGCTCGTTCCACTAAAAAGTGTGAAATAAAATAATTTTTAACAAAAAAAAAACCGACTTCGTAATGCACTAAAAAGTGTAAAATAATTCGTATCCACAGTTACATTAGTATAAAACAAGTAGTATAGATTTTTCTTGGGAGATCGGAACTATAGCGATGGTATGTGCTATCCCTACTTATTTTTCAAAGTGGAGCGCGTGCGCGGATCCCCTCCTTCGAACGCCGGATCGAAGGAGCTCAGTGTCGATCCCTCGATCGACACTCTGGTCCCAAACGACAAGCAAAACGGACGCTTTCACCTACGGCTCTCTTCCAAGAGACACCCGTCTTAAGATTGCGATCCAGCAAGTCGTGACTAGAGCCCGAGCTTGGACACCTCCCTTTCATTAAGTAGTGGCCTTCTATCTTGGGACTCAGCACCCTCGAAAGATCGCTCTACACAGGCATATCCGAGACGACGTTGACTCCTAGGGAAACCTAGTCGAGTCATCCTCGTTTTGCTTGTGCTCTGGCAATTTTATATTGCAATTTGTATGGCCGTGATCTCGCTCTTGGCATTCTTAATTTCTTCCTTGAGTACGCCTCGTACGACAGGAAGAACGTTGACGGATTCCGGCAAATCCACGGGTATCGGATTCTCTTAAATTCACGTATTTCAATCTGCAAAGGAGTCGCGGGTCGGGACTTAGTGCGCGACATTCTCATCCTTTGATTGTGGGTGAAATCGTGAAGTCAGTGCCCCTGTCGATCTGAGGTTCGCAGGTGAAAACCTCGCTGGACCGGAAGTATCCTCGGAATCCACTGGCTCGCCATTCTGCGATTTAAGAGACGCATAAAAGCCAATATTTCGCTGCACGGTTAATAAATTCAAATGTTCCTTTTTGCCTACGCGCTCCACGATCACGCAACCTTCGTGTGTCGTGAATTTAGTGTATGTTTCCGAAACAAATCGAGCGATAATAACTCGTCCTTGGCGAAAGACGTTTGAATCGTTGACGACCTACTAAATCTTGTCACCGTCGTGTATATATTACTTTTCGCATTCCGAGCAGAGTCACGATTTTGCGTTTTGATATCGTCTGCGTTATTCTCTACATATATATATATTTTCTTATATTTCTTAAAATGCGTTATTCAACCAGTCATTTTTCCGTATAAATGAAGACTGAGTTTTTTGAGTCGCGTTAAAGTCGCTCGACTGGTTGAAATCTTTTCTTTTGCGTTACCATTTTTTTTGTATTACACTTTCGATTCGTGTGAATCCGATCTGCGTGCTTATTGACGATCAATCTAGTCAAGTTCGTTGTATATTATATCTACATAATCTGCGCGTCTATTGAACATCTATGAGATGAGAATTGCGTTCCGTTGATTGTTGAACGCGTAAACTGCCAGAATATTTGCGGTGCTTCTACCATTCTGTGATAGGCTATTTTGCCATACTCCAATCACCATTTTTCTGAAATTCTGCCTTCGCGAACGCGCAGCGAACGCGAACCGCTCCTTGAGACGCGTAGGGGAAATCGTCCGCTCGTACTACTCGCGGTATCTTCTCCTTCGCATAAGTAGCGAAAGATCTAAACGTTACAACAGCTATTAATAAAATCTACTTAATCGTTAAATAGGATACTAAATACATCTCAACCTTTTCAGAGGCGGCGCAAAATTAAAAATACCCAAATATACAATCCTGCCAATAACGATTTGATTGCGGTATGGCAAACTTGGTAATTAATAAGTCGTAAGAAAACAAATTCGAAACGTGATAGATACGGCAGAAAACATTTGTAATTGTAACGATTGTATCAGAAGTTGGTAGCACTTCTGATGTACATGTACAATATCAATCATAGTGTGAAAAAGCACTGACTTTGGAGTCCAAGTTTAACCGCAGCAAATATCATAAATCTAATTATTTAATAAAAGCGTTAAAGTTATTAACAGAATCATCTGATAAAAGCTTTCGAATATTCAATAATTTAGAATTTCTATAATTTATTTGAAATTATAAAATACACTAGACGAACGGACACTATGATTGATATTGTATACTGTGTTACGTGTGGATTTTGTTATCTAGGGATTTTGGGATGTTTATAATGTGGGTAAGGTGCCCGTGGAGCGCTGAAACGCTCTGCTCGCGGCGTGGGTTTTAATAAAACACACTTTGCGTTTAAGAAAAAATGGCATTTGAATTTCTTTATTTCTAGACTTTATTCTTTCAAGAAATGTAACGAGACGGGTTGAAGCTTTGAATCGTTCTGAGCTTGGCGGTGAAGATCTTCGATCGATGTTGGCTGCCATCCCCTCCTCGCTGGATCTTGAATTCTCCCTCAGGATCATCCCTGGTCCACTGCACAGTGGTCCAGGAACCCGCTTTCCGTGGCCAAAATTAAAACGTCTCTAAATCGACTTTTGACCAAATATAATCAATATAAATATACCAAATATAATTAAGAGAACTAAAATACAACTAAAGAAATGCAAAAATATAATTTAAAAAAAATTTTTTTATTGTAATTCGGGACTCATAACGATATTCAAATATTTTTTAATAATGAGATATTTTCCCAACCATTCATGATTCTTTTCTTTAAACTTTTGTAGTATACTATACGAATTTGCCCACTTTGTATATAAATTGCAACTAAATTTACGCACTGTTTCCTGAATAGATTTTCTGTACCCTTCAGGAAAATTAGTTTCCTCCATTTTGTTTAAAACATATGCAGAAACAGCACCTACTCTTTTTTTTATTAAGTTCACTTCTTCAAACATTAAAAAACTCTTCATATTTGAACGAATATTCGTCTACAAAAATAAGAATATTTAACTCTTTCTGAACGAAACTGTTAAGTGCGAGAAAGAAATAAAACATACTTAAGGACATTTCGGACACTACTGCATATAGTCTTACAAATACTTATAACAAATTAAAATTAAAACTATAAAATCCGTTTAATATGCATAACTATAATAAAGTTATACTAAATTTACACTTTTTATCACCGATGTTTCGCCTAGCACGTTGACTAAAAGACTACGGCGATGAAGCTGAAACACGTCTCCAAATGATTATTATCTCGTGTTTATAAGAATTAATACTAACAAGAGATAAGAGTCTCGCAAAGAAAACGTTTCGTATTACGTACTCTAGACAGAAGTCACTTCGGCCCGAGCGATACGTATGCTGCCGCGGTGGCTGCAACGTCATTTATTGAAATTCGTATAACTTTAAAAGTTGAGGAAGGTTGAACCTAAAATTTATATAATTCTTTAAAGAAATGTTTAAGCTTTCTTATAAAATAAATCTGGTAGCTAGCACTTTTAAGCATTTTTTTAAAACCATCCGCAAAGTTTCAGTTGTTGAAAACATTGCACTATTTATACATAAGTTAAAGAACACTTCCGACGCAATTGAATAATCAAAATAGAACTACTAATATGCATAAAGTTGTTCTCAAAAACTATTATTTGATGATCTATAATAAATACTTACAAAAATTAGTTTCACTTCGAATTTCGGAATTTTGACTTCAGCGTGTTATACACGGTTACACAATCGTTCAAAATGAAAATGATTTTGGGTTTCCTAGTTTTAAAGTGTTCTTAGTTAGTAGGAAAAAAAATTTTTTCAAAACATTAAACTTGAAAAATTGAATTTTGGCCACGAAAACCCGGTTTCTGGACCACTGTGCACTGGTGGAGGGGCTCATCCCTATCCGGAGGCGGTCCCTCTCCCTGGCTTCGGTCCACCCTTGGGCGAGCGGAAGATGGTGGTGCTCCGCCAAGACTCGAGAACGATTCTGTGCACGCGTGCTAAGAGAAAGCGTGGGATCCAGAGAAAACGGAAGATAAAAAGGTCTCGCGCTAGCGAGCCAAGGCAACCCTTAAGAAAATTTACGACCCTCTGTAAAAAAGCAGGATGTCGAAGAGACTTCGACAGTTTCAAGAACCAACATGATTTTCGTTAAGAGTAACGAATTAGATACGGCCCGCAATAAATTATTTCCTTAGAAATTTCAAGTGTGACAGTCTTATTTCTCCGGATTTCCAACTCTCTCCCAGCACGATCACCCGTGTTGAAAGTTTTACAATGTCTTATCTATTGTTTGTTTATTCCTTTGAATTTTGGCTCCTAATTTATGAGCATTGATATAACATAATGCAGACATGCTACAGTCATACTCTTATGGTATCGTCGCCATATTACATTTCATTCAGCGCTTGTGATTACAAGTTTGCAGCTAAATTCACACGATATCACACACATACATACAGGCGAGGTTCGCAACAGAAGCAAGCTGTAAAGGGGAATCACACGCACTACTAAAAATCTCCATAGACCTCAGTAGGTCACTAGCTGTGCTAGTTAAGGGCACAGACTCCTTGTGCCATGACCTGTATGCGTGCACTCACAATCAACGAAAAGCATGCACGTATACGCCATGCGTGAGAGAGACACTCGATTTCGTAGATTTCGTTTTTCGTCTCGATAATTGTAGAAATGAAATTTTCGCGGGTACAGCACCCACGAGTAGACTTCACCACAGGGTGGTCTGGTCCGTTTCAACGCTAATAAACACCATACGTTGAGAAAAATGGTATTTTCGACACTGTAAGATTGAGACAGACGCTGTTGTAAGCAGACAACATGGCTGCCGAATGCTGCGTTCGGCTGCATTTTAGCAAATATTGGACGATTTAATGGTTTTTTCACCCATAGCACACCAGACCACCCTTCCTTGAACTAGCACAATGTCACTGAAATTCGATTTTTCACAATTTATCACTTCTGGAAGACGTAAAACGAAATTTACGATTTGCACGCATCAGACGTCAAATAGACGGAAGAATAGTTCACTGATTTTCCGTCAGAGGCATTGATGGTATATTTGACCACGTTATCATCGGGGTCGATAAAAACACAAATCAGTCGATAAATGTAAATTCTAATTTGACACCACAAACGGCTACGCGAATATAGCCACAAGTATGGTATAGTTGCCGCAACGTATTAAGACTTCTGTCACGCTGTTGCCACATCTGTTACAATTGCAACAGGCTCGAGCCGATTTTGATTCCTGCCAGACATAGAGAAGAATAGGGCGCTCGAAAGAGAAAGAGGTGCGAGAATGAAACAATACATGTACTAATGTGTGCAACCATCAAACTTTTTTATTCATATTTATAATCATGTTTTTTTATTAATTAAATGACAGATAGAATACTTGAAATGGTATGCCAGAAAAATGAATTATAAAACTTGCACCATATACAGTGAAAACTCGATAAATGTACATAACTATTGCCGGTCCACTCCGCAACTGTTATGGAATAGGAGAATCATTTTTTAAATTTGATTGCCTAGTCAGTAAACACTGATTAGAAAGAGTCAGTAGCTAAAGACGAAAGAGGGACTGAAACCGGGATTTATTGCCTTCATTTAAATGTCCCGTGTCAATGTGACCATACTAATGCACATTTAGTAGCATAATATTGGAGTTGTGCTTGCGAGTCTTTCTCTCTTTGTTTATCCTTCTTGCGCTATCCTTTTCTATGTTCGGAAACATCAAAGAACGACGGATTCGTGGTGCTGGTAGGGGTGGAATGAATGAAATAATACACATAACGTAAGTACGCGACCATAAGACTTACATATAGGAATGAAAACTACCTGACATAATAATTTCAAGAAGAGAATAAGAAATAAAGAAATGAATAATGAATTTTAATATAATTCTGTCACACTTAGACTGGGACGCCCTGTATATGCAGGTACAATTATATTAAAATTCATTATTATATTTCAGATGAAAAAAATTTCAGTAACACGTGGCTGGAGTGGCTGTCATAGTAATCGACGATGTAGACGTCGCGGAGAAAGAAGAGGCATTGTTTATATTTATTGATTATATTTCAATCAATAAATATTGTATATTATAGATCAGTTTACATGTCTTTATTTTTCATTCCTTTCCTGAAATTATTAATGCCATATAATTTTTATTCCTATAAGTTTTATAGTCGCGTACGTTATGTGTATTACAGAGTCTCATCGAATCTGTCGTAGCGTGTGACTATATTTCCGCCGATCGGCCCTACGTTGTTTCATTGATGATACTCCTTCTCTTTCTCCCGCGCTATCCTTTTCTATGTCCGCCAGGAATCAAAATCTCGCTCAGCTCGAGCAAATTCATTTTGCTAGATGGTCACAGATGCGGCAACACCGCGATAGAACTCTCAAATGATGTGATTTGGCAACTATGCCACCTCACTTTCGTTTCTTATTCTGCATAATGACGTTAGATGTCACACCGTCAAATGTCGAATTTCTCAATTATGTGTTTTCACGATTGCCCGATTCTTTCCAATGGCGCTTACATCGATTCGGAGGAGGCCTCGAAGGAGTCTGTGCCCTTAAGTGCGGTCACTCGTGAACTGCAGTATAGTTAATTCGCAATGGGTTATGATACGCGTGTAAAGTAAATAGACGGACTGTTCATTATTTTCATAAGGTATGATCAGAGTTGGATATTGTTTGAAATAATCTTGTGTTAATTTGTGGTGTAAATTAACATTTACATTATTTAAAGTAAAATAAACTGTTACTGCTCTTCTGTTCTCATGAAATAAAGAAGATTACTTATAAAGATTATAATTTCTAAGTAAGTGTAGAAAATATTTTATTCAAAATAATTTGAAAAAGTGTTGTCATTTCTGTCGCAGTTTTGATGATTACTCAGCATCGTTAAATACATACTATGTAGATGCATAGGCGACCGATGTACATACTACCGTTTTGAATTTTGTACGCGCCGCCTTGACACGGCTGATGCCGCGCGCCATCGCAATACGATCTTAACGTGTTAGAGTATCGTACGCCATGATGTTGAACAAACGCGAATACCAGTAACGGCGCATGTGCGTAACGTAACCCATAGGGCTAACAGCGCCTCTAGCAGCAAAAATGTGTAATCCACGCTGACGTAGGCATGACGTAGGTGTTAATGAAACTGATCGAAATTTATCGATACAAAACAATTAATATCTCATAAATAAATGCACCGATTGAGGTGTTATTGGGCTCAAATGAAAGAGAAAGACAAGCCGAAGCAGATTTTGTTATTAGAATGAAGTTAAGTTGCGTACTTTTTCTGTAACAGCAAATTACTTTTTGCATAATGCTCAAAACGCTCTGCTTCGGGATAATATACTCGGTAGAGTCTCTCTGTCGCCGGCGGACCAGCCTTCGGCCTAAACGCTCCGGGTGGGCGTTTTCGCAATCTTCTGGGCAGCTTCGTCTTGTTTTCCGAAGTCCCACGTAGCTCCTTTCTCATGGAAGGGTTGAATGTCTGTCGCCAGCCTCGAAGTTCCTGTTGAGGGTGGTCCTCGTTGGTTGTGTCTGTCGCCTCCATCTGCCCAACACCGGTGGGCAGGTAAAGGGGGGGTAAGGTGAGGGAAGGGTTAAGGGTTAACGTTAGGTGGGAATGTGAGGTGGGAGAAGTGGGGCGATTGTAACGGGGGGGGGGGGGGGGCACGGGTGTCACCACGTTACATATTATATATTTTTATGTATAAATATAAGAAAATGAATAAATACAATACAACAAATACAATAAAAGAAATATACAGGGTGGCCCACATAGCTCTTAACAGCTCAATATCTCGAAATGATGGGATAGGTATTATTATGTTTCTATTTCGGACGGCAACGAAAGGAAACTCTTCTGATTGTTTTGATAGTTTAAAGTATATTTATATGAAACGAGTATGAACTAACAAATAGGTGAAAATATATATATATATAAGTAATAAGGTACAATAACAGAAATGTAGTAATAAGAATAAACGAAGCTCTCTCTACGAGGACGTTCTACGACTGGTAAGTGCGAGGCCTTTTTGTTCTCCAGCGACGCAGTACCCTGGGCCGCTTAAGTGGGGAGCAAAGGTGACGGAGGGGAACGCCTATTCTCACACGAAAACTATGACATCGATTTTAAAGTTCTTGGTCTTAAATTGCATGGATCTGAAGGGCCTTTCTAACTACATAAACATGAAATGGCCCCCCCTTCTTCTTTAATGGGGGGCGGTGTTACCTTTATAATTTTAAATGGAACCCCCTATAAAACGTTATGTATTTAGATTCTACAGGAAAAAACAAGTAAATTTTGTCTGAAACATTTTTTTGTCAGATATTTCCATGATGAGATTATAACAGTTTGAAGTTTCGACTTGTAGGTACTTACTTGAAGCGCTCGGAAATAGCATTATTGAATTGCGTCTGTGAAATTAGCACTCCATTTTCAAAAAACAAAACTTATAGCAACAGTTCTATTTGCACCCGCAATAGTTGTATAGTTCCTGATAGGTTTCAGAAATAGTTCCGGCGAAATACCTGAAAAAATAGCATTTTGATAATATGAGGTGCCAACTTCGCGTGGCACCGCATCATGCGAAAAATGTTATTTAAATCATCGTACTGACGATGAGAACGTTTTCATGGATAAATGAGTCAAACTCAAGAATTGTACCCACAAGTAAGTACCTACAAGTCGAAATTTCAAACTGTTATAATCTCATCTTGGAGATATCTGACAAAAAAATGTTTCAGACAAAATTTACTTGCTTTTTCCTGTAGAATCTAAATATGTAACGTTTTATAGGGGGTTCCATTTAAAATTATAAAAGTACCTCCGCCCCCCATTAAAGAAGAAGGGGGGGCCACTTCATGTTTATGTAGTTAGAAAAGCCCTTCAGATCATTGCAATTTAAGATCAAGAACTTCAAAATCGATGTCATAGTTCTCGAGATATTGAGCTGTTAAGAGTTATGTGGGCCACCCTGTATATAATAAAATTTAATAGAATAAAATAAAGAATGTAACGTGGTGACACCCGTGCCCCCCCGTTACAATCGCTGTGCTTTCCCCCACCCATGCGCCCACCTAACACTAACCCATAACCCTTCCCTCACCTCACCCCTTTCTCTCCGCCCACCGGTGACGGGCCGATGGAGGCGACGGACAGACCATCGAGGATCACCCTCACCAGGAGCTTCGAGGCCGGCGGCAGATTCACCCCTCCAGCAAAAACGGAGCAACGTGGGACTCCCAAGGAATTCCGACGAAGCGACCCAAAGGAGTACAAAACGTCCACTCGGAGCCATCTGTCGCCGAGCCCGAAGACCTCAGCCCACCCGTCACCGCAGGATGTCCGTCAGCCCCACCGACCCCGATCACCAGTATATCGAAGATCGATAATCGATCCGTCCCGTTGCCGGAAGAGGCCCACTTCCAAACGCCATCCCCTCCCCAAAATATCCCGTTAATGAGCCTAAGGCTACCGTGAGATTAAGAAAGTATTGAGAGAGTATAAAGAAATTTTTTGTAAAGTAGAGACGGGAGTTATAGAGATTATCGTAGGCGAGTGTGAGAGTTGAGTGGGACGTGCACGGCGTTTGGTGAGCCCATTGATTACCATTGTTCGATTATAGTGTGTGAGTTCTGGCAACGAACCCCTTCTCGTTTCGACTCCTGTTTTCTGTATATGGCGCGTAACGTAGTGACCCCCGTGAGGACCCGTCCCGACCCTGCAACCTCCCTTCCCCCGCTATTCCTCCTCGCGTACTCCCCCCGCGAAACTGTGCGGACGTAAGTGCCCGGATCCCCTCTATTGTACCGCCCAATACCCCTTTCCCCTTTTCGATTTTGATTGCCACAGTGTGGCTGGCGCCCAACAAGTTGAATTATAAAAACCCCCGTATAGAGTGAACCCCCGAAAGGGTCACAATATAGAATAAAATAAAGAAATATAATAAAATTAAATTAATATAACAAAGTGAACGGAATATAATAAAATCAAAGAAATATTTTACAAATACAATAAAAGAAATATATATATAGAATAAAATAAAGAAATTAACAAAATGAATGAAATATAATAAAATGAAAGTTAATAATAACTTAAATTAATTATTGTTCCTTCTCTTCCACCGCGACCGCGACCGCGTGATGGTATTGTTTGTCGCCGCAGCCGGTTGAATTTTCTACGCAATTTTCGAAAGCGCAGCCGTTCAATGGACCTGATTGACTGGAAAAATAAATATTATGTTATTATTCATAAATAATGAGTAGCTGAAATAATGTACGAACAAAAAAGTAAAAACACGACTTACGGTATGCTGCGGCTGCGGCTGGTCCGGCTGCGGCTGTAGCTACGGCTGTGGCTGCGGCTGGTAGGGCTGGGAAAATGAATATTATGATATGTATTGTGACCCTTTCGGGGGTTCACTCTATACCAAACGGGGACGTCGTCAAATACAATATCGTTGGGCGCCAGCCACTGATTGTGGCAACCGAAAGCATACAAAAGGGAAAGGGGTATGGGGCGTTTACACTGGAGGGTTCGCGGGCACTTACGTCCGTACAATTTCGCGGGGGAGTGCGCGAGGCGGAAATAGCTGGGGGTGGGAAGGTACAGGGTCGGGATGGGTTCTCGCGGGGGTCTCTACGTTACGCGTAGTCTTATAAAAAGGGGGTTCAAACGAGAAGGGGTTCGTCGCCAATCTCAAACAATATAATTGCAAATCGATGATCGTAATTAGGAAAAGGGCTTATCCACGCCTCACTCACTCTCGATCAATCTCGCTATCTCACTCTCTCACAAAACTCGCTAAACTCTCTCTAAACTCTCTATACTTTCTCTATGGTAGTCTTAGGCTCATTAACGGCTCGCCGCTGCGACGACGAGACCGTCGCGGGATATTTTTGGGAGGGGATGGTGTTTTGGAAGGGGGCCTTTTCGGCACGGGCCTGATCGATTATCGATACTCGATACACCGGTGATCGGGGTCGGTGGGGCTGACGGACTTCCTGCTGTGACGGGTGGGCTGAGGTCTTCGGGCTCGGCGACAGATAGCTCTGGGTGGGCGTTTTCGTCAATTTGGGCCGCTTCATCATCATTTCTGGAAACTCCACGTTGCTCCTTATTTGCTGGAGGGGTGGATCTGTCGCCGGCCTCGAAGCTCCTGTTGAGGGTGGTCCTCGTTGTGCCAGTCCGTCGCCTCCATCTGTCCGACACCGGTGGGCGGGAGGAAAAGGGGTGAGGTGAGGGAAGGGTTATGGGTTAGTGTTAGGTGGGCGCATGGGTGGGGGAAGCGCAGCGATTGTAACGGGGGGGGGCACGGGTGTCACCACGTTACAGTATATATACATATATTGGTCGCTCGCCATGTTGGTGCCTGCAAAAACAGTAGAAAAGCAGCGGTCGCACACTAACGCGTAAGATGTAACAGGGATGCACACGAACAGGCATTGTAAATTTAGACATTTTTTCGAAAATATCTCTAAAACTTAGGCCACGCGGCGGTTTTATGTATAGAAAAAACAGGAAAGTAAAAAAATGACTTACGTTATGCTGTGGCTGTTTCCCTAATTGGATTTCTAAATACTTAATCCTTTGTTGCAGTTGCAACAACAACCATTGTTGTTAACTGCAACTGCTGCAATTGGTGTGTTGCTTCTTCCACCTTGTTTTGCTGCTTCTCCGGGTGCAGCGGCAACAGCTTCTCCGTGTGCAGCGGCAACGGCTTCTCCGGGAGCAGCGGCTTCTCCGTTTGCGGCATTTTATGTCCTTTCTCTATTTTAACTTCTAAAAAAAAATTTTAAACATGAATAATACTGCTCACGGAATGTAATTGTCAATGATAATCACAAGGTAAAGATGAGAAGAAACACTTACTTTGGTTTCCGAAATCTATTGGAAAAGAGACGTGTTGTCCGTTTCAATGCACTCATTGTTAGCCGTCACTGAACAGGCCGCATCCAAGGAGCTTCTGCTTTCGCTCGCACGTTAAGCTTGGTAGCGAACACTGAAAAACGGTATCGTCGCTCTAGAGCCAGTGTACTGATAGGCCGCATCCAAGGAGCTTCGGCTTTCGCTCGCTCGTTAAGCTTGGTTGCGAACCTGACACCTAGGAGAACCGCTAGGAACCGATAGTTGAGCGCTCCGGGTCTGACGCGGAACCTTTGCCGCCTTGCCGACAAAAGAATCTAAGGTTACTGAATTCTATATAAAAATCGTACCATAGACCCGTGTCGGACTACGATCAGAATCGAAGTGAAAAATCTTTGCGCGGCACGCTCGTATTTATACCGGAGAACTGCTGACGTAGCAGTTTTTATCTACCTGTACTTTCGATACCAGAAGTGTTTGGACTTTGACCTGCGTGTACGTGACTCCGCGCGTATCGCTATCCCTGTCTACGCACTGTTGCCGTCTCTTTCTATTCTGCGCTTGTTCCTATCTTTTTCTACGTGCTATTGCTGTCTCTATCTATTTATTTCGTGCGCTGTGTCGATCTTTTATCGACGCGGTAGTTTTATCGACGCGACAATTATCGACGTATATTTTTGGAGTATATAAAATTTTTAAATATAAATATTTTATGTTAAATATAAATATTAATAAATATAAGATTCTTTTTAGTTATTAAATATGAATATAATTGTTTAAATCAAAATAGTACAATAATAAATAAAAAATGAACTGTTACAAATTTTAATTATAAAAAAAACGAAAAATAAATAAATATTTTAATAAATACTAATTTTGAAATTTCTTCTTATTTATCATTCTTCCTGCTGGATGTTACAGCCTTCTCCCTGTGTTGGTCTCTTGTCCTCAGGAGACTCTTCAGCTGTTGTTCGTCTTTTGGTGTAAATAATACACTGGCATTTTTGTTCATCATTTCTGGGGGATGCTGCTAGTCTTCCGAAATATTTGATAATCCTCGCATGTCTTCTCCTTCGATCCGTCTTATTTAATTTTCTGAAAATTTTCCAATTGATTTCCGGTATATCGATGAGGGTTAACCTCCATGGCGTGTCTGCTTCTTGTTTTTGCTGTGTTGGAGCCTTTGGACAATGTTTGGAATGATTAGTAAAGTTATGGAATAAATAAAAAGAATACTTGTACCTCATTTAATCGTTTTAGTGCTTTTCTTATGCGTTTTTATTGCTGTCGTTTTCCAGCGCGACGAGTCATTGTTGTAGTTAAAATTTTCGAAAATAAATATGGCGTTCGCGTAGGTGGCGCTTCTTTCTTTACGCCTTCTTTCTTTCTTTATTCTTCTTTCTTTGTCTTTCCTCTTCTAGGAAAGACCATAATGGCGGTCAAGGGTTCGATAAATAAAAATGTTTTTGTAAGAATGGCAATTAATATTTATTTATTTGTAATGAGTGTTTTACACTTGAAATAATTGTTTTAAATAGAAAACATTAGGGTTTTCTGAGGGTAGTAGAATCCCTTTTTCGAACGCTTCCTTGTCGGATTGATCCATATCTCTATAAGCTTGCTGGCATTTGGTGCAGGCTATAGCAGGTTGTATTGTCGCAATCTCTCGTCTGCAAGCTATGCAGTGCGACTGTTTGTCGCCCAATTCCTTTGATATGAAATGATGGCTTCCGATGTGGAGCCATTGCTCGTGAGCTCCCTCATGAGCTCTCCTTGCACACATTATGCACATTCTTCCCATCTGTAGATTGTGTATGTATTCAAATGCCGGGATGAAATCCTCAATACATAAGATGTCGACAATTGGTGTTTGTAGGTGCATCGTTCCTATTATGTGAATGGTATTTGTTGTAATTTATTGATAAAAGAATTTTTCCCCTTTTTTTTTATATATATATATATTTTTTGTATATATCCTGCGCTTACCTTATGTATTTGTTCACTTTTCTTAATTTTTGTTTGTTTTCACCCTTTCCTTTTTTTTCGAATTGCACTCACTTCGATCCTGCTATCTTAATCGTTTTCTTTAGAACGCTGCCACTTGCTGCTTCCAACGGTTTTTTGGTTTTTCCGTTAATGCGCATGCTCGTGTTCATGAACTTTATGGATTTTTGCATGGATCTTCATGTTTGATCTACGATGTTGATTGGTAGATAGGCCCTCTTTAGCCTATCTTTATGAACGATTCGCTTTTTATTGGGTCCTATTACCAATTCTATGTTATTTGGTTCTATGTTTCGAAGTATAGTGTATGGTCCAGTGTATTCTTTTTCAAATTTGTTTCTTCTAGGCGGGTTTAATAGCTTAACTTTTTCACCTGTTTCGTAATTTATTGGTCGAATTTTTCTGTCGTAATAGTGTTTTTGTCTGTGTTTTTCTTTTTCCAAATTTGATTTTGCTATTTCTCGTAAATTGTGCAGTGTTTGAATCAGTTTTTCAATATAATCGGAGTATGTTTTTAAACTATCAATCGGTTTAATACTTGATGGTTGTCGAGCTTTCTTTCCGAAAATTAATTCATGTGGTGTAAATTTCGTTCCTTCGTGGATGCTGGTGTTATAGGAAAACATTGCTTGTGGTAACCATTCATCCCAATGTTTTTCCTTTGAAATATAATGTTTTAAATATTCTATTAAAACATGATGGCTTCTTTCTAGTGACCCATTTGATTGTGGATGGAATGAAGATGTCCTGTATGTTTTGATTTGGAATGCTTTGGCTAATTTCTTCATTAATGATCCTGTAAAACATGTACCCTGGTTTGTAAGTATGGCTTTTGGACTACCAAATTTGCATATAAAATGTTCTGTAAAAGCTCTTGCTACTTCTTCAGATGTGGTTGATATTAAAGGTATTGCAGATGAGTATTTGGTCAGGTTATCCTGGATGGTAAGTATATAACTATTTCCTGTTGTAGTAATTGGTAATGGTCCTAATATATCTAAAGACACTTTGTCAAATGCATCAATAGGGGTGTCAGTGATGACCTTGTCAGTGATGAGATCGTTCCTTGTTTTTCATTCTTACTAATTTCACTTTTTGACAGCTAATACAGGTTCTAATGTAGTCAGTGATTTCTTTTTTCATGTTCTTCCAATAATAATTATTTCTGATTCTATGGTAAGTCTTTTTTATTCCTTTATGTCCTCCTACTGGGCTTTCATGGTTTTCTTTAATGATGTGCATTCTTTCTTCTTTAGGTGGTGTGATTATGGTTCCTTTACAGAGTGTGATGGATATGTTTGAGTCTGCAAAAATTACTTGTAGGAGTTTATGTAATCCTTTTAATTCAGGTATAGAGCATTCTTGAATTTCTCTTTTATAGAATTCTTGGTAAAGTATTTTTAGTGTTTTAGGTAGGACTTCTCATGAATGTGTTACTAGGCCAAATATTTCTTTGTTCTTCTTTTTTAAATGTATGATAATTTCTTCCTGATGAGGTATGTGTATTTTTATTTTTTCCTTTTGTAAAAATTCTCTTGATTGACTGTCTATTGGTTTTCCCTCTTCATTTAGGAATACAATTATAATCCCTTTCTTTATCCAGAGGTGATCACTTGTCTCTATTATTTTGGATGTGATTGGTAGGTTGCTGATTACTCTTGGTTGTGTTATTTTATGAGTGGTAAGTTGATCCTCTTCTTTTATAATTTTAATTGGAGTTATAGGTGCTGTTGATGTACTTCCTGAATCATTTTTTTCTTCCTTTTTCAGTTCTGAAAATTCTTCTCTGGTTCCTAAAGATGTTCTTTTTGTTCCTGAAGATGCTTTTTTAATTTCTAAAGATGCACTTTTTGTTCCTGAAGATGAATCTATTTTGGGTGGCTCTCTATATATATGTTTGGTTATTCCTTCTTCAAAATCTTCAATTTCATCACCAATTATTATTGGTTCATGTTTCCTTTTAAGTGGTTTAGGAGGTTCATAAATTAATTGTTTTTTAGGTGGTTGATGAATTTCCACTGTAATTTTTTTTCCATTATGTCTTCTCTTTTTAAATTGTTTGTTTGCTGAGCTTGATGTTTCTTTTTTCCTCTTCCTGTGTTATTGGTCTTGAAATTCATCAGTATCGCAATATTCTGATTCGCTGGAGGTAGTATTTTCTTTAAGACGTTTTTGATGTTGACTGCTGCTTGTTTTATGTGGTCCGTTTTGCTCCTATACGTACAGTTTTTGAAAAATTTGATTTTGAAAAAAAACATATTTTTCAGATTTAAACAAATTTTCTGACGTAATTATAAAAGATATTCAAATTCTATTTATACTGAAAGATTCTGTAGACTTTCCTGAATACAACGATACCTATCTTTAATACATTATAAATGTTTAAGTATATTTAAACGATCATTGAACGCGAATGGACACCGAATTGGCACCAATTTTTTAGGATATTTTTCAATTTATCTGAAAAAGTAGAGGTCCAGCGTAAAATCGAATTGTACCACGCGATAGAGCAGATTTTTATCTTGACAAACCACGTGAAGAAAGTTGCAACATCGATTTTTTTATTAAGCCAGAAAGCGAAATAGCTTTGCGGGAGACGAAGTACCAACAGTGGCGCTCCGCATCAGGACGGTTCCTCGGCATCCCGCCAAATGCTGTTGCTTTAAGTCCTGACGCGGAGCGCCACTGTCGGTACTTTGTGTCCCGCGAAGCTATTACGCTTTCTGGCTTGATAAAAAAATAGATGCTGCAACTTTCTCTGGGTAATTTTTCAAGATAAAAATCTGCTCTATCACGTGGTATAATTCGATTTTGCGCTGGACCTCTACTTTTTCAGATAAATTGAAAAATATCCTAAAAAATTGGTGCCAAATCGGGGTCCCTCCGCGTTCAATGATCGTTTAACCATACTTAAACATTTATAATGTATTAAAGATAGGTATCGTTGTATTCAGGAAAGTCTACAGAATCTTTCAGAGTAAATAGAATTTCAATGTCTTTTATAATTACGACAGAAAATTTGTTTAAATCTGAAAAATATGTTTTTTTTTCAAAATCAAATTTCTCAAAAACTGTACGTATAGGAGCAAAACGGTTTGCAGATTTGTAATCAGCGTGCAAAGCACTATAAGAATCACCTAGTGGAGATCGGAACACAAAAAAAAAGTTAAAATTTGTTGGGCAGTGTAATGAGTTGCGGGTAGAAATTGTCGCCTAGTATATTTATGCCGATTTCCAAATGCTTTGTACAGGAATCCGTCAATGGATATTTTCGGCCCAAAATTCGACATGATAATTATGGCGCGATTCTAGAACAAATAAATACCGTTTAAGTATGTTATTAGAACAAATAAATACCGACAGCGTTAAATGAAATGTGTTTCGAACACTTACTTCACATCATCCTGATGTTTTGTCATTTTTTTGCGCGCCTCTTCTTCTTGAGTAGAACTTGCGGGGCGCTTCCTTTGGCAAAAAAACTCTTTGAAACTTTGAGAATACATATTTCACTTTTCACAATACAATCTCGCGAACGATGCACTTGCGGTGATGGTCAATTTGGTTTTGCGTATGCTTGAAACTTTAGCAAACCCCCTATCTTCTATAGTCACGAATTACAGTGTCAGATTTGCTGCGTCAACAAAAATCTCATTTCCAAGACGTAGAAAAATCATTTCCAAGACGTAGAAAAAGTGGTCTTCCGATAAGAACAAACAGTTCAAGGTCATGGAGGGTGGGGGTAGGATGTTATATTTCTGCTGACGGTGGTGTCAAATTTCAGTTCAAGGTCCCCACCCACTTTTCTACGTCTTGTGTCGTCTTCCGATAAGACAAAAATAGTTCAAGGTCATGGAGGTGGGGTATCATATTTCTGCTGATGGTGTCAAATTTCAGTTCAAGGTCATGGGGGGGTATTTCTGCTGAGGGGGTGGTTATGGGGTGGGGGTTCCCCGGAGTACCTAGCAGCGTGGCAGCCTGCCAGAATAATTTTCTGCGCATCATTATTGTACTGTGCACTAATTAACGAAGCTTCTCGTCTTTGTGACCGGTCAGATTTTTCGCGGAATTCTAATTGTGGGCGACCGATATCACCTACATGTGCTTCTTGGTTTCTACTAATTCCCATGTCGGGAACGTTAAATTCCGAGTCCAACCAGTTAGAGTACTTAGCTTCAAACTTATCTAGTATTCTGCTCTGGGCTTGAAAACGTGTATTTCGTTTTCCTCCTTTCAAGGAGGTTAAAGCCAGTTTCAAAGACTTCACTGCATGGTCACTTAGGGCTGTCCTTTCGACATTTATCTTCGATAAAATGTGATTTATAGCCGCATCAGATTTCTCTTGATTTATTAGAAGTTCAAGAATTTCCCTTGTTTTAAACTTGGCCATTTCAGGAGAAAACGCAGAGAACTTAAGAATGTCCCAGAAAGCGAGAGAGAAGTGGCTTGAAACGAGAGTATTACAAAAAGTTCAGAGTATTACAAAAGTAAGAGTATTGAAAAATTATTGTATGGCAATAACAGGAAAATCGAGAAATTACGATATATAATGAGGTAGTAGATCAGAGATAAATTGCCATGACAAAGTATTAAGAACGCTATTCAGTGCAGAAAGACTTTCAAATTTTTACGTAATCGGAAACGAAAGAATAAGTGAGCAACGGTGTACAGTAATTCCTCCGAGATTGCGACTATGGTTGGAATCGAAAGGTCGCAATGACGGTAGAGAGGACTCGAAATTCTATGACTGGGCGGTAAGATTCTATCGCCGCGGCTCGCCTTTGTAGTAAGAGGGTCGTAAAAGAGAAGGATAGCATAACAGCTTTGTTGTAGCCGAGGCAGTGCGACTGTGGTCTCATTCCCATATTGCGACAGTGGCAATCTCGGAAGAATCGCTGTATGTACATTGATTCCTCCGAGATTGCGACTGTGGTCGGAATCGAAATGTTGCAATGACGGTAGAGGAGACTCGAAATTTGATAACTGGACAGCAAGACTCTATCGCCGCCGCTCGCCTTTTACTCCAAATAATATAATAGTCCAGATGTCATCGGACCCATAGGCCTGTAGCCGTTTATACCTAAAGGCCTGAGTAATAAACTATATGAAATCTTGTATCTTGTATCTACATTATTTGAAAATTTTATAAAATAATTTTATTTACGTATATATATTCTTTCGTATTTTTTAAGCGAGAACAACGAAAAACACGATTTAGATGTAAAGAAGGATATTATCGTATTATGTAACATTTTGGAGCAACCCCTTTTTAATGAAAGTAGGGTAAATATAATGTTAATTATATCGTGTTTGGTCTCATTTTAATCGGAACAATCTCAAAAATATGTTAAAAAAAGTTTCAGACAAAAATCGTTGAAATTAGAAAATTATATTGCAATATTACGAATTGCTAAGGTGCCAACTCACATCAAAAGAACCGCGGCGGGCATCGGGTTACACTGCTTCACTAACTCGAGCGAGAAAAGCATAAGCGTAGGAATAACGCACGCATAGGCGCGGGACCAGACCCAGTCGCAATGTGGGAATGAAACCATAGTTGCAATCTTGGAGGAATTACTGTATGTGAATAGCCATCCGCGCTCACTGCAGAGCATAATATCGTGCCGCCACAGAACTCCCATTGCACGTCGCGTCGCTAGCAACGCGCACGTTAGAATCATCACTAAGAGCAATACATTTAAAAGAGCAGAAAAGTAGCATATAGGAGTTGAAGTACACATCATAAGCAATGCAACGACATAAAAAAATCCTGGATAGAGTGGTAGCTAGTAGTACCTCTTATTGAAAGATTGCGTTGTTGAGAATATTGTCGTAATTTGGGAATAAAACTTGATGTTTCTAAAGCACCAGTAACTTTTTTAAGTTTCTTACGTAATATTATTACATACTTATCCATCCTTGTTACATAAAACGATATAGAGCTGCAAAAACCCATCATGAAAGATAATGCATAAGATGTTCCGTAGTTAAAATCGCGAATAGTTATGTATTCTTGTTCAAATTTAAGTGATCACCAAAGCTACACCACTGAACAAAATGTCTTTAAATTTTTTCTGACGTTACTTCAATTCTCCTGCATGAAGATATTGTACAAGTTTCCTTCGGATTTATTAGGTGACTTTTGGCCACTTTTTCCGGTCTTCTGGCCCACTGTGCACTGTGACAGTGTTTGAATATGTTGTTTCTAACAATGAATTCACATTTATCCCGTCCATTTGGTCAAAGTGTTGCTTTGACAATCTTGACAGGCTTGACAGTTTTAACAATCCTGACAATGCTTTCACAGTCAGTAACAGACAAAACATTTGTTTAACACCATGACGACCGGTAATTATTTATGTGCCTGTAACGACCCAGAGTGAGTACGTCACTGCACCGACTTGTAGGGAGAGCGGTTCCCTTAGAAGGCGACTCGTAATAAACGTGTTAAGGATTTTAGGTTCGTGTGGTGTGCGGTTAAGGAGTGAAATCCAAACACTAATGTGCTAGAAACTGAATGGAAATATGTTTATTCAAGAATGAAAGGTAAGTGAATATTGAATTATAATACAAAGTTGCTAGTATCACAATAAGTGCGGCTAGAAATAGGAATACAGTAAGAAATTATAATTAGTTCGCCCTAGATTGGGAATACAATTGAAAAATATGTAATTAGTAATTAATATGTAAGTAAAAATTAATAATTGTAATTAATCGTTAGCGCTAACGCAAATGCGGCGTGGTCTTCTTCTACAGTCAACACTCTGTTTGTTTTCAACAATAATTATGGAAACTAAACTCCAGAGGTTTGTGCTAGACTATTGGAATCAAGTTAACCCTTCCTACAGGTCGCAATCGGTTTCTGGTTATACCAGAGCCGTGTTAAACGCAGGCCGTTCAAGGAGCTCCGCTCCTCGCTAGCTCTTTACACTTGAGTGTTGGCTTAGCGTAACACCTGTGTAACACGTTGCGCACCGCGAATAGGAGGTCCACTGTTCCGTAGTCCTGCACGCCACCAGTGGAGTAGTAGAAATTAGCTATAGCTCGCGCTCTATCGCTGCCTAGACAGTTCAGCGCAAGCTCTTCTCTACTAATCAGAGTGTTATCTGTTTCAGACCGAGGTCTGAGAAGATCTGCGATGAAACTGTGCGGAACGCCTCTATTTATACTCAGATTTTGCTGAGTCGGCACTTTTTTTTCCGCATAGAGTTCTTGGGGTAGCTGGGTTTTTCCCGTCACGTGGTGGTCCAGCATCCCCACTCTAGAATACTACCCCACCGTATGGTTACTGGGGTTGCGCTCGCGCGTGCGCGGTCGGACGTCGATAATTTATCGGTAAACTATTTTACCGTCCGACTTATCGACTAAACTTTTATCGATAAATTCAACAAACTCGGTTATCGACGAAAAATGAAAATGTTTATTACAAAAACTTATACATTAAATATTAACAATAAAAATAAAATAAAATATTCTGTATAAAAAAAAATTGGTTATAATAAAGAAAAATAAAATTAAAAAGATATTGTTTTAAATTCTTGGGTCGTTACATGCGTGACGTTTGTAACAAATAACATAATAAAACTAAATACAGAAATAATACCACGTAATAAATCGTTTGTTATTGCTGCAAAGAATGAAAAAAATCAATTCATGAATAGAATAATCTAAAAAGAAACAAAAAATTATCAGAATGCTGTCTTGAACCGAACTTGCATGGATTACAAAATAGTGGCTGCACGGGCACTTAACCTACTCGGCTATTTCGGTTCAACTATTCATTGTATTTATAGTACAGCTGAAAGGATGCATAGATATTTATGCAATTTTCTCAAAAAGTAAGGCCCATACACCAAAAACCCTTTCAGCGGGGAGGGAGTAAATGGTCACCCGAAACCATTTACTTTTTATAACACACCGATTAGTAAAAGTACAAAGAAGTACTAGCCAACTAACAAAATATTGTAATTATACTCATCTCAAAATTGTAAGATTTATCTAACTCATAAAAACATAAACTATGAATTTGGATAATACAACTGCTCTATAAAATCCTTACAAATTTATTTGTTGATATCGTATCGATATGCAACAATCTAGGTGGCCAGGTGTCACGGCCTGTGAAGCATTCTTTAAACTCCTATTTCTCCATCCGAATTCATCGTTCCGCAAATTCTGAGTGAGCAGTTCATTCGTGAGCAGACAAACATAAATTGTCTCACCGTCGATGTCAATTGTTATTTCGTCTGTCCCATGTAATAGCTCATCTAGCTTAAACATATCGGTCAGTGTCTCCCATATACTCGATAAACTGGTGTCGGCTGAAACAGTTTTCATTGTATATGCATGTAAACATCGTATGTGTGAGTGCGTGCACGCTGAGATTTCAATTTATTAGTCTTTCTCTCCGTGACTTGCAAGTACGTTTCTCACCATGGTTTTGCGATGTTTCGGAACGATCTACTGCGCAGTTATAAGCACGTGCTTTAGTGTAGATAGATAGATAATAGATATTTTATTGTTGTTCAGAGTTGAACAAACTACACAGTGAAATGTATATAAATATAAAGCACGGGTTATTTAACACTAGATCTACCAAGGGGGATCAAAATGACTTGTTTGGCATTTCTTATCATCATTATTCATTTTCAATACATTTTGTTTTCTAAAATTTTGTATGACTTTTTCTAAAATATGCAAATAAATAATTCTGTAAAACAGTTTTCTTTTTTTCTGTCTTTTTTATGTAAAATTTTATGCAGTATACCTCCATATACCGAGATGAGTCAATTTGACCCCCCACGGAACGTAGGTAAATTTGTGATTTTTGAAATTTCTCATATTATTTTTGTATAGTTCAAATACATTTTTAGAAAACTAAGTATATTTTCGTTCATTTACATTGTACAAAATTACCATAAGAGACATAATGACTTATTAATTTGAAAAACAAGTCATTTTGACCCCTGCGGTAGAAGTAGGTATACGTCAATCGTCAGTTGTTCTAGTGTTAAAAGTACATAGAATAATTTCTATGAAAGAGATACATCATCAGAGACAGAGAAAGAGAGGAGAAGAGGACACCACCGCGCTTTGTCTTTGTCTCGCGTTGCGAGATTTTTCGTAGTTTTAGAAATTTTGTCCAAGGGACGTCGCGCACTGCAGCTATCTCTCCCCCCCTCTCTTTCTCTTCTTCGCTTGCGCGCAGGTGCTTGCGCCGGCTGGCCTTTCACTACGCACCCGAAGTTTTCGTTATTTTAAACAAAGAACTATCCTTTCCAAATATGTCTCATCCCATACAAAGCAATATCTCGCCATTTTCTTTCGTACTATTTTAACTTGGGTCTCACTCTCCTTTATCACGGTTATACACCTCACCGCGTCCGATTTCGGCATTATTTTTCGATAACGAACTCGCACCGACGCACCCTTTGTTCTCACCAAAGGTGACTTTGAAACTCGCCCCGTTGTGGAAGAATCGCACTTACGTATTCGTTTTTGTAACACATTCTTCTTCCATCTTTTCACTCTCCTTCAAAACTTTTCCAGTTTCGTCTCCCATTTTCTCCTTTTATTTTTCCAATTTTCCAACCGCGCAGCTGAAACGTGCTGGTGCCCGTAACCTGTTAGATTCTGGGATTTTGGAAGGCTTAGTGATAACCAACTTGGTAGGTTTTCTATATCATTTTATTCACTCTCTTATATCGTACACTCAAGTTTTACGCAAGTGAAGCGCGTCTAGTTCGTACTCGAACAGCGCGCTCTATACCGAGAACTATATACATTGTAGAGTGAGAACTGCGTACAGAACAATCGTTCTATATTCTAACATCTAGAATACAGTAATTCCTCCGAGATTGCGACTATGGTATCATTCCCACATTGCGACTGGGTCTGGTCCCGCGCCTATGCGTGCGTTATTCCTACGCTTATGCTTTTCTCGCTCGAGTCAGTCAAGCAGTGTAACCCGATGCCCGCCGCGGCTCTTTTGATGTGAGTTGGCACCTTAGCAATTCGTAATATTGCAATATAATTTTCTAATTTCAACGATTTTTTGTCTGAAACGTTTTTTAACATATTTTTGAGATTGTTCCGATTAAAATGAGACCAAACACGATATAATTGACATTATATTTATCCTACTTTCATTAAAAAGGGGTTGTTCCAAAATGTTACATAATACGATAATATCCTTCTTTACATCTAAATCGTGTTTTTCGTTGTTCTCGCTTAAAAAATACGAAAGAATATATATACGTAAATAAAATTATTTTATAAAATGTTCAAATAATGTAGATACAAGATACTAACCTTTCATTTAATTATCTCGACCCAAGAAAAATGTTTTTAATGAGAGCAGTATGTAGTGAATGTGTGCTGGTGCTGTTGCAGCATAAAATGATAATCTCTCGAAGATATTTGTTAATTCGATTCTTGCAACCTCATCACTGATATTTTCTGTGAAGAGATTCAGAATTGGTGGGTTCAAATAACTCTCTTCTATATATATATTAATAAGATATATATTTAGGATTACAATAAAGGTTTTTAGACTCGATAACTCTCGTATACTGTCCTAGCTCTCACATCTTAATGTAACCGTTATTCCCCTCATTTGTCGTTCTTTTGTTTCGCAGGTTTGCCAACTTATATTCTAATCTTAACCCTAGTACACTTAATATATAAAAATAACCCCACACTCACCCCTTTGTTTTTATTTATTATTAACATCTAGGAAATCTGTAACGTTTTTTAACAAATTGGGTCCGCTCAAAGGTTTCGTTAAACAATCTGCTCTCATCCTATTACTTGGAACATGCAATACCTGTATGTTATCTTTCTTTACCGCATCTCTAACAACACAGCATCTCCGATTTAACAATTTGGATTTAGTTTTAAAATTACCCCCATTTGCTAACTTAATCACATTCAAGTCATCACACCTAACTTCCTTTGTTAATTCTTTCCCTAATCCTATCTCATTTAGCAGTCTATCAGTCCATATTACTTCCTTTACACCCTCTAGCATCGCTTCCATCTCGCTTTCCGTAGATGACAATGCTACAACAGTCTGTTTTTTGCACCTCCAAAATATCAAATCACTATTTCTATAAATTAATACTCCTGTAAAAGTCTTTGCATCTTTAGTTTTATCCCATGATGCGTCAGTTTCGCATACAACTCTATTACTCGAGCACTTGTTCCCAAATATTAGCCGATAATTAATTGTCCATCTCAAATATCTCAACACTCTTTTTAATCCTGTCATGTGTATTCCTCTGGGATCATTGTTAAATTGTGACAAGCATGTTAGTGCATATGCAATGTCTGGTCTTGTGTGTACACTCAAAAACATCAGTCTCCCCATAAGCTCTTGATAGTCCCTTACATTGCATCCTTTACTCGTTTCATAATTATCCATCTTCACGTTTACGTCCATTGGAGTTGTAGCCGTATTGCATTCTGCCATCCCATACATTTCCAATAATCTATTTATATACTCCTTTTGATGTACATATATAACTCTTCTCTCTTGCTCAATTTGCATTCCTGATATATTCTTCGCTTCACCCAGATTTTTTATGTCCAATTTTTCTTTCAAATTTGTCATATATCTTTCTTCAATATCATCGTTACTAGATACCACTATTATGTCATCAACGTGAACACCGAAAAATAGTACGTCATTTCCTTCCATTTTATAAAATAAACATGGGTCTTCTTTTGATTGACATAGTCCACTTTTTCTGAACACTTCTGTCATATACTCGTTCCAACATCTCCCTGCTTGTTTCAACCCGTATATACATTTCTTTAATTTGCATACTTCATTTTGATTTGCCTGATATTCCTTCGGCGGTTCCATGTATATTTCCTCTTGTAAAACTCCGTGCAGAAAAGCAGTTCTGACGTCATACAATTTTATTTTTCTCCCATTTTCAGCACTTATACTGAATAGTAATCTAATTGTTTCTGTCCGGAAAACTGGAGCAAAGGTCTCTTCATAATCAAAACCAGGGCGTTGCCCACATCCTACAGCCACCAGATGTGCCTTATAACGTCGTTCACTCGTACTCGGGTCTTCTTTTATATTAAAAACCCATTTACAATTTATTATTCTTTTATTGCTTGGACGTGGTACAATATCCCACACATCATGTCTCATCATTGATTTCATTTCCTCGTCGATTGCTTCTTTCCATTTGCTCCATTTATCCGATTCTTTGGCTTGTTGTATATTGTTTGGTATCTCTGCATCAATTATTAACATTGCTAAACGCTGATTCTTTATTCTCTCTGATCTCCTAACATTTCCTTCTTTGGCTCTTTGCTCTTCTTCTTCTCGCGCTTGGTGTCTTCGTAACTCCATGACTTCTTTGGTAGTTCCTAATGGTCTCCCTCTATCTCTTATCTCCGTACTATTTTCATTTTCATTTTCTCTCGGTAAGTCACTTTCTTCACTATACATTTCTTCAACAGCATTTTCATATTCATCACTGCTTATTTCGCTTGATACTTCTACGATTTCTTCAATTTCGACACTCGGTTCAGTTTCTCTGTCCTTATTCTCAAAATCTAGTCCCTCTATGATTATAACATCATTGCTTTCATGTTCCTCTTTCTCTTCAATTTTTAATAATTCTCCTCCACTTTGGCTCTCATCAAACATAATATCACAATCACTTCTGATCTTCTTTATGTGCGGAATATATATTCTATATGTATTGTTTTCTGCATACCCTTCAAATACTCCTTTAATTGTCTTTGGATCGAATTTTTGTCTCGACCTCTCTTTGTTCAATATGTATGCGACACAACCGAATCTTTTCATGTATTTTATATTCGGTCTTCTTCCATGCCATAATTCGTACGGTGTCCTTCCATGAACATTTGACTTAATTCTGTTTCTTATATGTACTGCTGTACATACAGCCTCACCCCAAAAATCAATTGGCATTTTTGAGTCTGACATCATGGCTCTTGTCATTTCTATCACGGTTCTATTCCCTCTTTCTGCAACTCCGTTACATTGTGGTGTTCTTGCTGGGCTGAACTCGTGTTTTATGCCTCTCGACTGCAACCACTCTTCTAGATCTTTTCCTATGAATTCTCCACTGTAGGCTATTAGTTTGACTTTCCCGTTAGCCTGTTTGGGACTCGGGATATAAACCAGACCTTTGCAGGGTCACAGGACGCGTAGAGGCCGTCTGTTTTTCGGCCCACCCCCTACACGGTCATGTACCCCCTAAAGTGGGCCCTGTCTTTCGACCCTTCGGGACTCGGAGAAGGCAGTTAGTAACCAGGCGTCTTAGAGAGCAGTTCTTTAGAATAAACGTTCTTATATTTATATCTGAATAACGTGTACATTTCTTAGATCACCTCCTACAAAATCATCAGAAGTGGGATTCGAGCGTTTAGGATAGTGCGTGAAATTTAGTGATTCGCGACTATCAATTTCGGGCCGACAACCACCACAGGGAGTTTTAGTTTTTGATTTGTTTTTAGTTTGCTTCGTGCAGTTAGTATTCGAAACATTTAGTGTTAGGAGGTGAATTGTGTTACACGTTTGTTAGACACAGCTTTTAGTGAACTATTAGTGAACTTCGTGATTTAGTTGAGACTGTTTGGTGAATTTTGTGACGGGCTAATCTAAGCAAGATGCCTGGAAGATGGAATTTAAATATGCTGACCATCGCGGAATTAAAGGAAATCCTTCGCGAAAGAAACTTGTCTGTATCGGGTAGCAAAACCGAATTGATCGCCCGTCTAATTGCTGCTGAGCCGGACATCGAGAAGAACATGCAGGAACAGTCCGAACGAGAAACGCGTGAAGACCTTCAGGCTTCGAACCCGTCGGCAGGCGAGCAATCGACACGCGTGACTTCGCCAACACCCGGAACGAGTGAGTCCATCGTCGAAAGGGAGTTGGAAATTCTTCGTCGTGAACGCGACTTGCTGCACCGCGAAGTGGAATTAATGCGGAGAGAACGACAGTTATCAGCAACACCTCCATCCTTCGAAAGCAATGCTAGTGTCCGATCGACAACTAGCGTTAGGACGATTGCAGATTTGCTCTGCGAGTTTTCCGGATCGGAGAATAATTTTAGAATATGGAGACAGCAGGTAGAGCGGCTAAGGACCATGTACCAATTGGACGATGTCGCTACAACAACGATAATTACGCTGCGCCTCCGAGGGAAAGCCCTGAAATGGTTTCATTCGAAGCCGAGTCTTATGGATCTCTCAGCATCGTTATTGTTGGGAGAAATACAGAAAATGTTTGATCATAGAGTGGATAAATTAGCTGCGAGAAGGGAATTCGAGAAACGCACTTGGCAAAAAACTGAGCACTTTTGTGATTATTTCCATGATAAAATCACGCTTGCCAATCGAATTCTGATTGACCCGAAAGAATTGATTGATTTAGTGATTGATGGGATTCCCGACGCACGTCTAAGAGACCAGGCGCGTATGCAACGCCTCGAGACGGTGGAAGACCTGCTCGAAACATTTAAAAAGCTTACATTAAGAGACGAGACAAAGAATGATCGGGAGCAAAAACCTCCGAGGAAAACGGTTCCAGCGAAACCGCTTAGAGAGGATCAAAGTAAAGAGGACCGTTGTTATAATTGTAACGAGACGGGACACTGGAAGAAAGATTGTGGGAAACCAACACGGGAGCGGGGTACCTGTTTCAAGTGTGGAGCATCGCACCATGTGAAGAACTGTCCGCAGAATACGACCGGCCAGGTACGGAGGCAACAGCGGGGATCGACGTCGACACTGACAACGACGCCGACGCCGCCACCGACGCCAGGAACATCCGCAAACCTGATTCAACCGGACTCCCCCCAAACTCCGTTTATGATGCCGATGACGTTTGTAATTCAGGACAATAGCGGTATGATTTTCAATTTGGCCGTTACGGCTATGATCGATTCTGGTTCACCTGTTAGTCTGATTAAGCAAGGTTTGTTGCCACCTACTTTTCGCCCCGACCCACCACAATCACATAATTACTATGGTATAAATCGCACACCTTTGAACGTCGTAGGCGTCTTCACGACTGAAATTGAAGTTAATGGTATGAAATTGAGAATTAAATTTCTTGTAGTACCGGATAGTGTTATGTCATGTTTTGCTCTTCTGGGTAGAGACTTTATTTTGTCACCGTCTGGTAGAATAATTATGGGAGATGCCTTTGAAATCGCGGCAAGCGATGTTAGAAATTTTGCATCGGATACCGAGAAATTTGTGGGGCAAATATTGCAAATTGAATACATGGAAAAACCAATGTCCGTAAATGAGAATTTGAATATTGACTCTAATTTAGAATTAGAAACGAGGGAAAAGCTCGAACAGATCTATTTTGAGGAACAGAACCGTCCTATTAACGATGATCTGCGTTCGTGCTCCATCGAAGCTGTTATTTCTCTTAAATCGGAGCAACCGGTTAGCTTCCGGCCGCGTCGATTGTCTTTTGTGGATAAAGAGAAATTAAGAGTCATTTTGGACGATTTGTTGGAGCAAAATATTATTAGACCTAGTAATTCACCTTACGCGAGCCCGATTGTCTTGGTGAGGAAGAAAAACGGGGAAATTCGTTTATGCGTGGACTACCGTGAAATCAATAAGCTTACCATTAGAGAAAACTTTCCAGTTCCGCTTATTGACGACTACTTAGACCAGTTGCGCGATAAAAAATATTTTACAAAGTTAGACCTGAGGAATGGGTTTCATCATGTTCGAGTCTCCGAATCCTCCATAAAGTTTACGGCTTTTGTTACACCATTCGGGCAGTACGAATACCTGAGGATGCCGTTTGGTCTGACCAATGCCCCCCGTACGTTTCAGAGATTTTTAGTTGAAATATTTAGTGACCTAGTTCAACAAAACAAGCTTTTGCTTTATATTGATGATTTTCTGATAGCAACTCAAACCGTCCAAGAACATTTAGAAATTTTTCGCGAAATATTTTGGTTGGCGAGACAGCACAATTTACAGTTTAGATTAGACAAGTGCTCGTTTATGTTTCAGGAAATAACTTATTTAGGTTATTTGATTTCTAACAACGGAATTTCGCCTGCTAGAGAAAATTTAGAGTCCGTATTTGATTATCCTGTTCCTAAAAACCCTAAAGAAGTACACCGCTTTGTGGGTTTGGCAAGTTACTTCCGTCGGTTTATACGAAATTTTTCTATTATAGCGAAACCGCTATATGAGTTATTAAAGAAAAATGCGGTTTTCCGTTTCGGACCAGAAGAGAATCACGCGTTCACCACTCTAAAGGAATGTTTAGTAACTAAGCCGGTGTTAACGATTTATTCGCCTAAATTAAAAACCGAGCTCCATTGTGATGCGAGCAGCAGCGGGTTTGGCGCGATTTTGTTGCAAAAACAACCCAATGGATTTTTCCAACCAGTTTTTTATTTTAGTAAGAGGACGACGGTACAAGAATCGAGATATCATAGCTTCGAGCTTGAATGTTTGGCAGTGGTGTATGCTATTAAACGGTTCCATGTATACCTGTCGGGTATAGCCTTTAAAATTATCACAGATTGTGATAGCTTTAGATTAACGCTGAGCAAGCAAAATGTGAATCCACGAATTTCTCGGTGGGCAATGTTTCTCCAAAGTTATGATTACGACATCGAAGCGGAAGTAGAATGCCGCATGTAGATGCGCTTAGCCGCTATCATTCAATTCTTGTTTTAGAACCGACTACGTTTGAGCACATACTTTCTATTAAACAAAGTCAAGATAACACGATCCGTGAATTGCGAAATCATCTAGAGATAAGCGAGCATAAATTCTATGAATTACGAGATGGTCTTGTATATAGGAAGGTGGAAAATAATAAACTATTGTTTTACGTACCCGCGTGCTTAGAAAGTAATGTAATTAGGACATGTCACGATGATTTAGGACATTTAGGGGTTGATAAAGTTGTTGAAAACATTACTAGGATTTATTGGTTTCCACAGATTCGACGAAAAGTGAGAGAATATATCAATAATTGTCTTAAGTGCATCGAGTTCTCCCCTTTTAGTGGTAAAATCGAAGGTTATTTACACAATGTAGATAAAGGCAATTTACCCTTCCAAACAATACATATTGACCACTTTGGTCCCCTTGAAAAGTGTGGCAGGGGATACAGGTATATTTTGTCGGTGGTAGACGGATTTACCAAATTTATAAAACTGTATCCTTGCAAAACGACAAAAACAGAGGAAGTTATTAAGCATTTGCTAGATTATTTTAGAATGTACAGTAAGCCTAGACGATTAGTTAGCGACCGAGGTACTTGTTTTACGTCTAGCTCATTTAAAGAATTTCTAGCTGATAAATCAATTGAACAAATATTAGTTGCGACCGGAACTCCTCGGGCGAACGGGCAGGTAGAACGCTTCAATAGTGTTATAGCACCGATGCTGGCGAAACTTTCGGAAACACCCGGAAAATGGGACCGTGTTTTAGGGTCGGTAGAGTTTGCACTGAACAATACAATCTGCCGGTCAACGGGGAAAAGTCCTTCGGAATTGCTGTTCGGAATAAATCAGTTGGGTACCGTAACAGATAATTTACGACTAGTTTTAGAAACTCATAGCGAGGATGTTAGGGATCTTTCCACGACACGCCAAAAAGCGGCGGAAAAAATTAGCAAATGTCAGCAGGCGAACGAACGTGTATATAACCGGAAACGTAAAAAGGCCACAACGTATCAAGTCGGTGATTACGTAATGATCCGTAATTCGGATGTCACTCCTGGGGTAAATAAGAAGTTGATACCTAAATTTAAAGGTCCTTATGTCATCAAAAAAGTCTTAGACCGAGATAGATATGTTATTACCGATATTGAAGGTTTCCAAGTAACGCGTATACCATACACAGGAATTGTAGGTCCCGACCAGATGAAATTTTGGATTCGATCGGACAATGATGAACAGTGAATTAGATAACAATTTTAGCGAGCGAACGATGATAAAATTTTAAATTCATTTACAATTCTGTAAGAGTGTGCGCATTTCGAATTAGTATGTACGTTATAGTTTAAGAATATTAGTATAATTGATGTGTATTAGTAAAAGTGTATATCGTTATGACTTGTGATTATTACTACATTTGTGTTTACTTTTTTTGGAATATGTGTTTTTTTTACTTTTATGTATTTTATGTTGCGTTTATTATCGGATTCATTAATTTTCGTTTATATTTCACTTTGTATTTTGTAATTTATGTACGTTTTCTTCGTTGTATATCAAAAATTTAACATGTTGTACGCACGTGACCGAGGACGGTCACCGATGTCAGGAATGGCCGAACTGTAGGCTATTAGTTTGACTTTCCCGTTAGCCTGTTTGGGACTCGGGATATAAACCAGACCTTTGCAAGGTCACAGGACGCGTAGAGGCCGTCTGTTTTTCGGCCCACCCCCTACACGGTCATGTACCCCCTAAAGTGGGCCCTGTCTTTTGACCCTTCGGGACTCGGAGAAGGCAGTTAGTAACCAGGCGTCTTAGAGAGCAGTTCTTTAAAATAAACGTTCTTATATTTATATCTGAATAACGTGTACATTTCTTAGATCACCTCCTACACCACCATTGTCGGAACGAATTGCTTTCAATTTCTTATCAGTTTCGTTTTCTTTCAACACAATCAATTTTTTCAACTCATTTGCTGCCTCACTTTTTTCCTGTAACAATGATACAAAAATTACTCTTGAATAATCATCAATTATCGTAAATATATAATTCCTTCCGCCTCTTGTCGAGGGTCTGATGGGCCCAATTAAATCCATGTGCCATAGTTCCATTATCATATTAGCTCTTCTTTTTTCGATTCTTGGATGGACTTTCCTACACGCCTTTCCTTCAATGCACGAATCACATTGAATGTTTGTTTTATCTTTCTCTTTCATTCCCACAACTAGGTCTTCATTTTTCATCTCTTCTATTATTCTCTTATTTGCATGCCCAAGCCTTCTGTGCCAAATATCATCTTCCTTTATTGTTGCTGCTATTTCTTCATTCACACTCTTTGATTTCACATAATACGCATTCCCTTCACATACAGCTATCATTTGTGTTTCTTCCTTATTTTTATATATCATTGCACCATTTCTGTCAAATAACACTTTATATCCATTATCAGTAACCTTCGCCACTGATAGTAGATTTGCACTCAAATTGGGAACATACAATACATTTTGTAATCTTACTCTGTTCTGAATTTCTTGCTGTTTCATGACAACTTCTCCTATTCCATTTGAAATCAAGTTCTTTCCTTCTTTATCTGCCATACTTACTTCTCTTTTGTCTTGTTCCATCACTTCAAAAATTCTTGCACTGCTTGCCATATGACTCGTTGAGCCTGAGTCTAACACCCACTCTAAATCTTCTTCTGTTTTTTCCTCCATTGATATTTCTTCATTTACTCTCAGCACAGTTTCAGTATCAGTTCGCATCATTACTTCTCCTTTTCCTCGTGCATGAATATTGTTTCTTCCTCTACCCATTCCTTGATTATTACCTCGATTTCCTCTTCCACGTGTTGATACAAACCTTTTTGGCTTTTTACATTCTGCTGCAACATGATTATATCCTTGGCAGTTGAAACATCTCAATCTACTATAACATTCATCTGCCATGTGCCCTTTCTTTCCACATTTAAAGCAATACGTTTCACTCTTTGATCTTTCTCTCACCTATCTTACACTTTCATGGTCTCTTCCAGTTCTTTCTTCCTTTTTCTTTTCTCTACGACTTTCTTCTTGTTTTAGTGTGTACCTAATATCTTAAGGCTTATTAAATAACTCACATGTGTAAACATGTATTATATTTTATACATCAATATATTTTATAAATCAAACGTTGGGTGTACCACCGCATTGTCCCTAAAATGTAGGATGTACCACCACATTGTCTCTCGAATGTAAGCTTTTCCCACATTATCCAGACACAAGTTACGTATTCAACAGATAATGTGTACAAATATTTTGTGTATTTTTTCTAGAAATCCGCTTTTGTAATTCATTTAAAGCGATGATGAAATGAATGACCTAATAGGTATTAATAAGTAAACGTGATCCAAATTATATTGTGTTTGGTCTCATTTTAATCGCAAAAATCTCACCAATATGATAAAAGTAATTGCATATTAAAAAAGTTAAAAATAAAAAAGTTTACATGTAGTACTAGTTTTTAAATCTTTCATTTGCCCGACTCTGATTCTGTCTTTCTCTTTTATTCGCTGTCCTTTTCTTTGTTTGGCAAACTACAAAGGCGAGCTGCGAGGCTGGAAAAACGATTCTAGTCTTCCCAAGTTGCCCACTTTCGATTCCTACCTAACGGGCAATGTGAGAGAGATTACTGTATTCAGGTTTTACTGTACTTTAGAATCTACACGACTCTGCTACGAAGCTCAGGGCTTCGACAGAGCAAGATTCCGGTAATATTGATAAATTAATCAAGTCTAAACCATACAACTCTGCTACGAAGATCAGTGCTTCGACAGAGCAAGGTTCTGTAAAACTTCAATTGTAAAACGTGCGCGAATCGAAAGACTGTACTCGTAACGAATAAACATACATTGTGATCGGAAATGCGTGATCTTCACTCAAGCATCTACCCTACCGTTCCAATACCTGGACGACTCACCACTACAGATTCTACTCGCCAAGCGAAAGGTAAGTGAGAATTGCTATCTAACTAACAACTCAGATTGAATTACATAAAGTACGCCGAGGACTCAGTGAGAGAGAGAACTCGCGTCTTTACACTTCATTAAAGTCCTCAATATTTAAAAGAGTTAAAATATAATCACAGGTTCTGCCAACTTTGTTACCTTGTTCTATGGACTCTTTTCAGCAAGTTCGATGTTCTTGATTTTCATAACTCGTTCTAAAAAAATTTATTTCTCAAATATTAGCAGGTAGTAGCAGAAGTGGGCTTTGTTTCCATGAAATATAAAGTGAGACGAACCAAATATAAAAGAATCACTGATACATTTTTTAATATTTTTTTTAAAAGTCTATTTTAAAATATAATTTTGAATCACGCGCATAAGGAGCTTTTTTAATAATCAGTAGATTATTAATTTAGGCAACAGCTATGAAATAAACATACCCATAATAGTGGAATCCATGACAGAAAAAATGAGCTATGTGCAATGAATATTACAACAGATTAAGTGAAAAGAAAGAAGTAAATTGTATTGTCGTAAACTGCGAACTGAAACTTAACGTAATAATATGCTACGATTAGGTAGCCATATAACTATAAATAAATGCGGTTGCTTAGCAACCATAAACAGTGCTAGATGTTGCCCCAGCAAATTCTTCATTTTCAGATTTTTGTCCATGCGACGGATCGCGTGACTTCGGCATTTTTAGTCAATCGATTGAGTGTCACTGAGCACTTGACTAATCGTTGCACTACGTGGTCACTATAACTAAAAAATGTCACTAAAAACTAATAGAGTCACTGTCTCAAAATATAACTAAAAAGGAAAGGCACGGAAGTGTCTCCCTCCGATTTTGATGAAACTTCGTACATTTGTTAAGCAGGTAAAAATAAGGGACAGGTATTTTTTTATATCTGCTGAGACGCGACTTTAAGGGGTGAAACCACCCCTCAAAGTTTCGACCTGAAACTGCTATCTCGAAAACCAAAAGATATACGTGAAAACTTCTAATGGGCGGATTTAATGATTTTTTATATACAATAATATGATGTTAACAGATTGTCAAAAATACAATTTGTTTATAACAAAAAAAAAGTTTATAACATTATTTTCCAACTTATTTAAATTTATGTAATGACAAAAAATGTAGAGCATTTCATTCCATATCCATTGATATATATGTTTATGAAATTCCCTCCTACAGTTCCACAGATTTTTATTATTTATGACTTGCGCGTACGCCCGCTGGTGTACTACTGGTGTAGCGCGTGATACTTGTAACGGGGCGGTCTGGTCGGTGCGCACGGCGTTGTGCACCGCGGTCGGTTTCCCCGTGCCAGGGTTCGCTTGGGAACAGGTTCGGTGAAATAACGAGTCGGTGTTAATATCAAAAATAGAAATATTTATTCAGAATTAATGGAGATAATGTAGGTTACTATAATGGACGCGGTGGGCCGCCGGCCGCGGCCCCTGACATAGCCGTAGATGGTTGCGGCGGTATCCCCTGCCGGGCTCGCTATAACAGAAAATCTACCGGTGAGCTGGCGATGGAGCCGTGTCGCGCTTAAACCTAGTTGTACATGGGCTTATTAACTACGGTCGGGACCCGGCCCGTCACAGAAGTCGCGCGGTCTTACAAACTACCGCCGGTCGTAGCTGTTACTACGCAGTCTTACGTACTAACGCAGGTCGTAGCTGTTGCTACGCGGTCTCAAGCCTTGTCTACACTTGTAGACAAAATCGCGCAACTCGTGTCTATAGACAATATTCCGCAACTGTCTATAGACAAATGGAGAACAAAGCGGGTGTCTATGACTGTTCCATAGACGAAAATCGCAAGTTTATTGTCTTCCATCTCGAATGGAAAACTTGAGACAAATTGCGCTACATCTCGTAGTGGAGACGTGTTCATAGACAGAAACAAATGAGTCTATGTCCAGACCTGTGTCATGGTGTAGTGGCGACTAACTGTAGATGTGGACGCTTGACAAAATCGATCGACTGTGTTGCAAATTATTCGCGACTGTCTATAGACAAAGTTCTCGATTTGTCTATAGACAGTCGCGCGATTTTGTCTACTAGTGTAGACAAGGCATTACAGGCTACGGCGTGGAGTGAGAGCGCGAGCGCGAACGAGAGAGAGACGCGGTGTTCTGGCGCACGCGTGAGACGCGGAGTCGTCGAAGACTAGGAAAGGGATGGCCCATTCGGGCCGCCGGTGTTTTATTCAAAAGTCGCGCTGCGGTGTTTCGCGCTGCGGTGGAGTTACTGCCCACTTGCCTAACGCGGCTGTCTTCCTCTGGTCAAATCTAGCAGTGAACGAGGCGACGACCAATCCTGGCTCGCCCTGGGTCAAGCCTCGGGACGGGACGGAATCGATTGCCATAGGCCGGATGCGGTGCCATGTAAGCTAGCGTTCGGAACCCCGCGGACAAACCGGCGGATGTTGCGGACGCGCACTAGTTTGGTCATCCTGGGTCAAACCTCGGGACTGACGAAGCTAGGCGCCTACGGCTGCTGGACCGATTGGGAGCTGCCAGCCCGTGACGTACGTCACGGTCCGACTGCTGGTAAACTCGTCGCCTGGACAAACCGCGACGCCGGATCTGCCGGTGCTCCGGTCCGACCTCCTCGGAGGTCTCCTCGGGGCCGAGGCCAGTGATGCCAGAACCGTGGGACGTGGGACAAATTTTTACCCTGTCCACGACGTCCCACGACGTCCCAGTGACTCCCCTACCGCCGTTGTTTCATCTAACACAAGCGCGTTGTCCCACGTGTCCGTGTGAGCTCTGCGGGTTTAGCAGAGTTCGGCTGCTCTCGTCATTTCTACGTTATCGGCTCGGTGCTCAAACCGCTAAAGCACGTGGCAGCAGCATCGACGAATCGACAAAATAATATAATTTCGTCCATGGCAATATGGCTGAATTAAGAAACCAGGAGAATCAGTTCGAATCCCGATTTTGCGGTTTCAGTTCTGATTCTTAATGCATTAACGTTTTTTTAATACATAAAAATACATTTATGCGGCTGTCGTTGCAGAGTTACAACAATTTCAAAAATTGTAAGCGAAATGGTAAATATAATATGGATCATAGTTCAACCAATTCATATGAAAGTGCCAACGGAACTTGATTTTAAGAATATCGCAAAGGACTATTATAATATTTGGAATTTTCCCAATTGTCTCGGCTCTATTGATGGGAAACACATTAGAATTAAATGTTCTCCACATTCTGGTTCTATGTTTTATAATAATAAACAATTTTTTTCGATTGTTCTTCAAGGAGTAGTAGATGCAAATTATAAGTTTATAAACATTGATGTTGGTGGTTATGGAAAACAGAGCGATGGTGGAACATTAAGATCTTCGGCTTTTTTTTATATATATATGTCAGATGGACGTCTCAATATTCCAAATGACACTGCACTGCCGAATTCAGAAATTAGTGCACCTTATGTATTTATAGGAGATGAAGCTTATCCGCTTTTGAAAAATTTATTAAAACCTTACAGTGGACAACAGTTAAACGCACACAAAGAATATTTTAATGCAAGATTGTCAAGAGTACGAAGAACCGTTGAATGCGCTTTCGGAATTATTTTCTCTAAATGGAGAATTTTAAGCAAAGCCATAGAAACTTCTGTAACTGTAGCAGACGATATTGTTAAAGCTATTTGCGTCTTGTATAACGCTATTATTGATAAAGAAGGTATTGAGCATCATTTACGGAATTTATCAGTTGCAAGAGAACTAAGTGTGAGGCATGATTTTGATAGGCCAACCCATGTGGTTCAAAACGTACGTAATTTATTTAAAATATATTTATGTCACAACCCTATGTAAATACTGTAAATACTTGTAAATAATACCCTTGAAAATACTTCCAAAAATTTACTGCAATAAAAATCATGTGTAATTATAATTAATGTAGTATAGGAATAGTAATAATTTATACTTACGCGTTGTATTTAATTTAACGGCTACTTCCTCCCATAATTTATCTAAGATAAATCGGTTGTGGTGGTCACTACTTCTCTGATCCCATAATGGGTGACTCATCAAATCATGGTACCTTATAACTAGAGCTTTTCGCATCGCCTTAGGCACTGCAAATACTTCTCTCTCTCGATTGCCACCGCTTACTTTTTTGTATAAGAGTCCGTCACGTAACACAAATGTTTTAATTAGATTTTTCTCGTGGCTGGTACGATCAATCTCTCGCTTTTGTAGTATGTTAACTAATCTTAGAATGTCTAAATCTGATCTCTAGAAGACCAGAACCTCATCTTCGTTGGACACTATTTGAAAGATCGTCGATGTCTGCTCGATAATTACATTTACAGGGGCTCTCGACAACGCATCGACGTGTTGCATTGACTTCCCAGGTCGATGCTTTAACTGAAAATGGAACTCTGATATTTCATTCATCCAGCGAGCAATATGCGGATTTTTTGTTTTCCACGCACTAACATGGATCAAACTTTGACAGTGTGTAATCACTGTAAATGTCATTTCGATTAGAAACGGTCTAAGTCTTTGTAAAGCCCAAGCCACCGCCATTAATTCTAAGCGACTTGAGTGAAGTAATGGTGCTAGGTCGGTTTTAATTCACTGGCGTCAGCATTTTTTTGCTGACTCAGCAGAAATATGATACCCCCCCCCCCCCCAAACTGAAATTTGACACCTTCGCGGGAGGGGGGGTATCATATTTCTGCTGAGGGTGTCAAATTTCTGCTGAGTCAGCAAAAAAGATGCTGACGCCAGTGAATTAGAACCGGCCTAGGACTCTTATGACCTTGAACTATTTTTGGCGTCACCGTCAGCAGAAATATGACACCCCACCTCACCCCTCATTACCTTGAACTGAAATTTGACACCTATGAGACCTCCATCCCCATGACCTTGAACTATTTTTGGCATTGCCGTCAGTAGAAATATGACACCCATGACCTTGAACTATTTCTTCTTATCGGAAGACGACACAAGACACCTCCCACCTTAAACGAAATTTTTTCTACGTCTTGGAAATAAGGTTTTTTGTTGACGCAACAAATCTGACGCTGCAATTCGTGACTATAGAAGGTAGGGGTTTTGCTAAAGTTTAAAGCATACGCAAAACCAAATTGATCATCGCCGCAAGTGCATCGTTCGCGAGATTGTATTGTGAAGAGTGAAATATGTATTCTCAAAGTTTCAAAGAGCTTTTTGCAAAAGAAAACACCCAAGTTCTACCGAAGAAGAGACACGCAAAAAAATAACAAAACATCAGGATGATGTAAAGTAAGTGTTTATTTGTTCTGTAACGACCCAGAGATAGGTACGTCACTGCACCGACGTACAGGGAGAGCGGTTCCCTAAGAAGGCGACTCGTATTAAGTATTTGGGATTATGGGTTCGTGTGGTGTGCGGTTGAATAAAATCCAAACATTAATGTGCTAGACTAATGATTTATTCAAGTAAGTAAGTGCTTGATAATTGAATTTGCTAGATCTGAGTATAATATCGTTAGTATAACAATAAGTGCGGGCTAGAATGTGGAATACAGTAAGAAATTACAATAAGTACGCCCTAGATTAGAAAATACAATGAAAATAATATGATTAGTAATTAATATTAGAAATTGGAATTAGTAATTAGTATATGAAATAATATCGCGGCTTAATCTACGGATACAGCCAACACTCTATACAATTGCCAACTACGCTAAGTATTGGAAACTATACTCCAGTGGCTTGTACGGTACCCTCAGACACGACTTATTTAACAGACCCAGTTATCGACAAAAATGAAAAATATTTATTACAAAAATTATTATACAAATTAAACTAAATATTGAATATTAACAATAAAAATTAAATAAAACATTTTGTACGAAACATAAAAATTAATTATAATAGAAAAATGGAACGAAAAAGGTGCTGTGTCTTCTCAGCGGGTCGTTGTACAAGTATAAATATTTTGAAAAATATATATAACTCAATACTTGGCTGGTTTTGCATGATATCCATTACTTTTTTAGAAAATTCACAAAATATGTACCATATAGTGCCTAATCTACTTGGCGTTACCTTTCTTTTGCATGTAATGTACTTTTTGTGGGATCGACCTTTACCCGGCGCTGCCCGGGTGGTATTTTGTTTGAGTGTATGAGAAAAAAAGATGAATGCTGAATGCGGGAAGCAGCACCGACAGCGCACAATGTGTTAAAACAGCCGTCTGACCGCGGAAAACTATTTTTCAGTTTAAAAGTGTAGAAATTACTAAGGATAAGTAAGATTATTAATAGTTCAGACATTTTTACGGTATTTTATTTATTATATTGAAATATTTAAAATGGAAACTAAATTATTTATATTAAACTAATATGATTTTGTTACGTTGCGCGTGCGATGGCGCAACGTAAAAAAGGATAATAAAAAAAAAGAGAGAGGAAAAGGGGTTGCTGTTTCAACTAGAAGATTGAAAGGCAATTCCCTATACCCTTTACCCTATTCTGAGCGCGATGGTTGGTATCGCTGCCATCAGTCTCGAGCGGGTTAACGCTCTCGACAAATTAAAAGACGAAAGATAATTATTAAGATGTTAGAATTTAGAATTTGAACTTTTTGATCTTTCGTTTGGGTTCGTTCAGCGCTTTAGGTCCCGTACGGGTCCCTCCTTGAATCTGTATGTAATGGTAGGCGTGTATAATTAAAAGAAATGTGTTTGGTGTGTTTGAAATAAATTTGAAACTGGTTAACTGGTAAAACTGATTTAATTACGAATTAGAACCAAGAATGTGAAATTAACAGAATTAATAATCAAGAATTAACGGATTTTAGAAGTCAGAAATTGAAGATGTTTAAATTTTGAAACTCGTTACTGAATAATACCAGTTTATAAATGTCGTTTAACAAGGGTAAAGATGATTTACGAAAGTAACGAAAACATAACGAAATGCACGCTCTGAGATTACACTTGAAGATTCACGCTTTTATAACAATCGCGGGAGATGATTGTTGCGATCCCGTCTTCCCTTGTGTTAATTTGAAATTTGGTGTATTTCCGCCGTGAGGATACACCCTAGCCAGAGATATTCTCGGCACCCTCGAAAGGGCAGGACTAAGGTGCCCCCTTTTATAGAATATAGAATGAATTGTGGAAAACGGAATCGTAACACAAGTTTTAGTTGTACGTATTTATCGATACCTCAAACGTTGGAACGATCTGACCGGAGGAATTCTCGGAACCCAAGAAGGGCTGGACAGATCGCCCGTTTTGCCAATAAATAGTCGTCGTGTTCAAAAATGGTAAACGGATCGACTTACCGAAACGCTGTTTGATATAATACAAGATAACAAATTGCTTGTAGAGATCTTTATGCTCGCTGGATATTCTGGAACACCAAAGAACGGTAAGGATCGTGAACACTGCACTTGTCGCGGCGATAATGAATTAAGCGAACGAGTACGTCGACGAGAGATAAACGAATACGAACGGAAAAGAATATGTAAATATTTTATTACCCGAAATGAAGCTAATTCGAATTATACGCGAGCAAACGATTTAAAATCGGAAAGAAAAGATAGAAAATTTAGGTAGAAGGAAGATTTTACGTGCGCGTCAGTGAGTCCTTGTTAAGAATCGCGCGATTTCAACTCGCACGGCACTCTGCCTCGCTACGCGGAGGACTTTACCGCAGAGGAAAACTGTCGCGATTTCCGAACAACTCTGTCTCTCGGACACACGGGCTCAAGATCACGTACCTCGACGATTGATCGATCAAGAGTGTCGAAATTTGCGCGAGATCGACGGGCGAAGGGCCCGTCGCGCGATCATCGTCCTTGGAGGGGACGGATTGACGAATCGTGGCACGTGCTCGGAAGTGTCGCGTGCCCGGTGATTGGTTAAGACGCGCGAGCTAGACGAAGATTCTTCATCCCCTTTCTTTGGTGTTCCTTTTTCTTTCTACTACGTCGCCATGATAGTTTCAACGGTTTTCTAGAAACTACGCAGTATTTCCTTCAAATGTATTATTGCTAATTTACAGCTATTGATTTAATTTGAATATCCAAATGTTGAACTGTTAAATGATACTATTAATTTGACTAAAACACGAATGATCTTGAAATCGAAATATATAATTTAACAATTGAAACCGTTATCCATTTATTTTCCCTTAGCAGGATCAGAATTATTTATCTTTCCTGATTTATAATAAGATCTTATCAGCGTAAAAGCGGACGATGCATTTACGATGATCGCAATGCCGATTATGCATTCATTTACAATCTTTCGCATAATTATTTCGGTGGAATCGACATTTCGTTAGCAATGAATTTAAACATTTCTACCAGAACATTCCTTTATTCAAAATTCGTCGTTGTCGCTAGGTAGTTCTTAGAATTTCGAATACAATAATGTTTATTGCTTCAAACGACCCTTGATTTTCGAACGGCGGTCGAACGTTCGCGACGTTAGGCTTTGTAAGGGTTCTCATTTGTTTTAGTTTCGTCGTTTAAATTCATATTCATCCATCCATTCTTTTCACGCTATCATTCGGTCAGGTAATAATGATCCTGATCGGACCGGCTGACGCTTTGTGCAAATGAAAGGGAAAGAGTTTCCTCGACAAGGAAGTTATTACGGTTTTCCCGTTTCTACGCAGTTACCAAGGGAAATTCCCGGAATGCGAAGCACTGGATAACTGCGTAGCGCTGGTGTTGTGCTAACGGCTCTCTCTCTCTCTTACGAGCTAACGCGAGTTTTTGTGCGTTACCCGATTGTAAACTGTCTTATATATCTATGGTTGGCGACGATAGTTTCAAGGAGGGTCACGTAAACTATTGTAAAGAAGGAAACAGAAATAACCTTTCCTCGTGTACCTCGCATGAGAAATTCTCGGAACCCAAGGGCTTGACAAGATACACGATTCCAGGGTAGAATAGAATAAAGAAGAGAAAGCAATAGAAGAAGTCAAAAATAGAAAAGAATTAAACTCAAACTCTTCCTTGTACACCCCTGCATGAGAAATCCTCGGAACCTCGAAAGGCTTGTCAAGTATGTACAAGGTAGAGGAGGAATGAAAAGATTGACGGAAAAGTGAAACACCCACCTCACGACCCTTACATGAGAAATCCTCGGAACCCCAAAGGGCTTGATAAGGGACGCAAGGCGGATAAATTTCAAAATTTCCGCCGGGGCGTAACAATTTATAAATTATTATGAGAATAATAATACAATAATCATAATAATTATAAAATAAAATAATAATAATAATAAAAGAAAATAATAATAATAATAAAATAAAATAATAATAATACAATAATAAATACAATAATAATAATACTGAACTATATACATTAACTAACTGCTATATAATAAATTAATTAAATTAACTGAAAGTACTGGAACTATTTTGGATGTTTACATTTTTTACTAAAGTTAATACTTCTTTGGAAAATTGTCCATCTTTTTTTTCCTTTTTAATTCGTAAATTACTTATCACAGGAGCCGAAGATAGCAAAAGCATGTGCAACAAGTCTTCCATACATTTTGCTCTAGAACACTTCCTTGTATTAAATTGTCTATAATATTTTGTGCTTTTATTTATTGCTTCTTGTGCCTCTTCGGATAATTTTCCAATGGGCAATAATGCATTCTTAATAATTTCTGCTCCGTGTATTAAAATTTTATGCACAGTTTGAGGCATATAATACCACGGATATATCTTTATATATAATTTTTCTGTATCTAGACAGTATTTTTCAAATAGATATTCATCGATTTCTAACCCTGATGATATTGTTCGTAATATTGTGCCGAAACGTCTAATTAATTCCTCATCCACTCCAGTAATATCTGCTGCCAATGAAAAATTGTAGAAAAATCTTCGTGCGGTATTACCATCATTGGTAGTACCAAATCCTGGTTTTGGTAAATCCACCAACAGACCGATTTCTTTTCGAAACCTTTCTTGAATTAGTTTTTTCCTAGCATCTACCTGCTCTCTGTCACTTTTCTTCACTTGCCAGGTTTTCACTTGTAGTCTGTATGCAATGTGCAAAATGCACTCGAAACATTTAATCCATGCATGCAAACTGGAAATGCCAAATGACAAAGTCCACTCCCTCCTTTCTCTTTGGAAAACAAATTCTAAATTGTTCATATATTTTGGACTGCATCCACATATATAACAATTTTGAAGCGACTCCTTTGTAATGTTACTGCAAATTTTGCCATCGATCATAGTTAATATTAATTTTGGATGAAATCGAATATCTTGATTTTGTACTTTAATTTTGAACGGCTCCAATTTCTTAATCTGTTCTTCAATTTTTCGAATTTCTTCTGTAACTAATTCGCTTGTTTCCTTTCTGAACAAAATTTTAATTGGCCGACAAAATTTAGTTGAAGATGGAATGGGATTATGTCACAAAATAATTTCTTTGTGTACTCCTTGAGCATTACTGGTAAAACTTATTTTTAATGGAACTAAAGAAATAATAAAACTTGAATTGTCATCCGCTGTACTATTGTCTGTAAAAACTTGCTTATAAGTACTTTGCCCTGATGCACCATCACAACCCCATTTAAACAATACTGTAATATTTTCTTCCAACCTGGTCGTTTCCCAAAACTCGGATTGGGAAGCATGTAGTCTCGAAATGGTATGGTTTAACAAAGTCTGAAGCTGTATCTCAGCAATATCTTCGGCAATCAATATATTTTCCGGATAACACTTTTTTTTCCCTTCCAGTAATTTATAGTATTTTAGATATATATCTGCCTTGTGAGATTTTGAAAGTTGTTGAATTGAAATATATTGTCTGGCGGTGAATTTATTATTAACATATAAGGCCAAAGCTTCTTCTATTGTTAGTTTTATGGGTAAACAATTTTCAGGGGAGGACATATATTTCTTCATTCTTTTTGCACCTTCCGAAGAAAACGATGAAACGGTTTTTACTATTTCTGCTACATTTCCTTTGCCGTGTGACCGTAAACTCATTTCAGTAGCAAACTGAAGCTCTTCGTGTTGATAGTTTTTCAACAAATGTTGCACTTTCTTCCGTTTAGACGATTCACTTGATTCGCAAAATGATTTTTGTGGACGACCACCGAAACTTGTGGATGCCTTTTCACAAATATCATTAAATATGACCTTTCCATGTAACCATGTTTGATTTTCCGACAAAAATTTATTTTTTATACGGTGACATCTGTTCCATTTTAATTGTAACTGTCCACAAAAATTTTGCACCTTTTTCCGTATTGATTCTGTAATACAGTTATCCAGATCTCTCATTTCTGTATTTTCAACTAAATATTTGAAAACCAATTCACTTTTCTTTATATTACTATCTGCACTTAGCCACACATTAAAAAGGTCCAATCGTACAATCCCTTCTGATAGCACTGACAATTGTCGGGCCATGTTGCAATAATACTTTTATTACACACAATTTGCGTTAACGTAATGGAAGGTGACGATAATGAAATGCGTGGTAAACACCAGAAGATCATTAAATAATAGACGATTGTCGTTACTAAACAATTAACACTCGACTGTAGACGTTTTATGAATATGATCAAACTTCATGATAATGCGAAAGTTGTTGTTCGTATATTGAATACATCAATACATTATTACAAACTTATAGTTCACTATATACGGTGGTACAATAACTCTGACCACATAAAATATCTCCATTATTTTTGTACAATTTTTATGAAAAATCTTCATACACAACAATTAGACGGTATCGAAAGTATCGTAATATATCAGTAATCACTTTCTTTGTAGAGGATGTTCAAAAACTTTAAAGTCAATTCTTTCTTTTTCTACGGACCTACCGATCTTTTTACCTATTATTCAAAACATTTTAAGTAATAAATGTTATTAGGATATAATCTTTAAAAAATCAACGCTTCATGAAATATTTTAAATTCAAAAATGACATATTTCATACAAGAATTTTAAATATATATAACTGTACTTTTTTCTTTTTTAATGGAATTACATTCAAAACAAGGTTCCTTGTTTCATTCTGTGTAGAAAAAAGTACTAGAGTACAATGTCAAAATCATCAGTAATTTGTGAAATATTTTATAATTACATCACTTGAAAAATAGAGTTGGTTTTGAAATTTCCGAAGATTCCTCATGTGTTAAAAGTTATTAGTGTTATGTTATGGCCCTTCCGATACTGTACAATTTTCGTAAGTTTCTTCATACCTTTAAAAATAACAAAGATAATTCAATTGGCCAGAGTTACTACCGTCTGACATTTTTCTCATTCAAATGATACCAAACACGATATAATTTGTACCATATTTACTTGAAACAACTTATTATGTATCATTATCATTTCTATTAAATTAGAAAAAAGTTTTATCTCAAGTATCTGTTCAATCAGCTACAGTATCACAATAACCAGTTTTTATTAGATTATATAAATATTTGCATTTCATTATAAAATGATAGTTTCATTTTATTGGTACTCTTATTAATAAAATGAAACTATTATTTCATAATGAAATGAAAATATTTATATAATCTAATAAAAACTGGTTATTGTGATACTGTAGCTGATTGAACAGATACTTGAGATAAAACTTTTTTCTAATTTAATAGAAATGATAATGATACATAATAAGTTGTTTCAAGTAAATATGGTCCAAATTATATCGTGTTTGGTATCATTTGAATGAGAAAAATGTCAGAAATATCATGGAAAAAGGTTTATAAAAAAAAAATAGAAAATAACAAAGTTGGGTTGTTGCATTAGTGTTGTCTCACTGACATAGAACGGTTTGTTTTCGCTCCGTCCTCTTTTCCACTCGCTGTCCTTTTCTACGTTCGAAGCAATCGGCAAATATCAAACAATGGTGGAACTACACGTTATAAGCAAAAGTCCGGTCCCGAGCGTTTTGCTTATAACGAGTCTATACTGTATACAGGATACGTCATGCAATTGGGACGGGTTATATCTTGAATTTGGTAAGAGATAGGAAAAAGCTGTTTATGTAAAAGTTCAATGGTATGATAATGTCTATTTTTCTGTGATTTGTAGGAATAAAAGAGCCAGAAGAATAGAATAAAACACAAAACTAGTTTAAGATATTTATTCCGCGTTATAACGTGGTGTTGTTACTTCGACTGATGAAAATCAAGTGCCCTCAGCTTCCTCGGCAAGTTCGTCGTAGAGAAACGAACTGATCAAGCCTCTTATCAGCTCTTCTTTCAATCGCCAACTATTTCTTCCTTCATTCCACCACATTCGGCCTTGCTGACCATGTAGTCGTCCTCGGCTATTTTCTGAAATATATACAAATCAACTGATTAACCAACCATCAACTTACAAGCGGACTATCTCTCACACGTGATACTTGTATACTTTTCTTCGTCCCGAATCGAGAAATATATATATATTACTAGTGTAACCACAGCTAAAGAGACAATTTAAAGTTCACTCTGGGGTCCTGGCCTCTGCTAACAGGTTACATCGTTCGAGGCGACCATTCTCTCACGCGAAACCTGTTAACTTGACCTAATCTGGGGTACTGGCCTCCGCCCAAGGATCACATCGTATGAGTTGACCACTCTCATGCGCGAGCATCCCTTGACTCGGCCTAAACTGGGGTCCCAGCCTCGCCCATACTCAACTCATTTCTCACGTCTCTGACCAGAAGACGCAGAGTGAGTCGGACTCCGACTGATTCCTTCCAAACAATTAGAACTAGCTTCGCTTACCAATCTCGTTGAGTAGCGTCGAATGTGACCCATCTCCGCAACCTGTCTACGGCTACCACACTCCGCCGATTCGTTGACTTCCTCAAGTCCCGAAGGTCCTGCACCTCATACCGATCGTTTGATAGTACCGCCACTATCCTAAATGGCCCCTTAGCCTTAGCCGCCAGCTTCCGACTTTCGCCTGTAGATGGGGGCTCAGAAGTCACCATCACCACATCTTCTACCGCGTACTGGGGAGCCTTGCATCGACGAGCGTCGAACAACCTTTTCTGAACAACTTGTTCAACGTCCATAGCTGCCTTAGCCTGCTCACGTAATTCCCTCAGATCGACCTCGTCCAGTATCTCTTGTATCCCCGACAACAATTTGGCATCTGCCGGGCTACGAGCCTTATAACCCAGAAGCATTGCGTAGGACTCATTCGCGTGGTTCTGTTAGCAGCAGAATTAATTGCAGACTGAACCTTCTTCACTTGTCGGTCCCATAGATCCTCAGGTTAACTTGCACACGTTGCCGCCAAGGAGTTTAGTACGATACCGTTCATACGCTCACACTGCCCATTAGCTCGTGGAGTTGCTACCGCATTAAGGATGTGTTTGATTCCGTACTCACTACAATAAGTCTTAAAGGTATGAGAGGTAAAAGCACTTCCTCTGTCACTGATTATGCGAGTTGATGCTCCGAATAGTGCAAATAACTGATTAAGTTCTCTAATTACCATTTTGGTGGACGTATTTCTAACCGGCTCTAGCACGCAGAATTTCGTGAACCCATCAATGATTGTAAGTATGTGAGTGTTCTTATGTTTACTACGTATAAATGGCCCAACATGATCCAAGTGAACTGTATGAAATGGGATAGCAAGCCAGGTTTCCGCCCACTAGCAGATTTATAATAGAGACAGTTCAGGCATGATTTGACGTACTTTGAAACAAATTTTCTCATTCCCTTAAACCAGTAATTTTCCTTTATCTTTTCCAATGTCTTTTCCAGAGCAAAATGGCCTTGATCGTCATGACATAATTTTATCACATTGAATCGGGACATTCGTGGTACCAACCACTTGTTCCCTTCATCGGTTTTACGGAAAACCACACCACCCTTCAACACATATTTATCAAAATATTGTTTAGTATCTGGTTGAATATCACCTGACTCGAGAATTTTCCGTATGGTTTCAATATCTGAATCCTGCATTTGTGCCGCTCTAACCCACTCCCTTTCGGTGATATCAATCACATTACATTCTATCGGATTGCGGCTCAAATAATCCACATGAGCCACTTGAGTACCAGGACGATAGACTACTTCAAAATCAAAATCCTGCATATACACCTGTAATAAATGAAACTCCCGGCTCGCAGCCTAAAACAATTAACCTTTATTCGTAATCCGTTGCTCGTGGCGTTCATACAATACGACTGACTTCTCCGTCCGTTCCCACCAGGCCACCGCACCGATCGTCCTTTTGCCCGCCACACACGTACATATACTACATTCCCTTTCCTCCTTAATATTTTGCTTTTCAAACATCTTACTCACTAAATACAAATAACTGGTAGTATAAACTGTAACATAAACACCTTATGGACTAAATACAAACGAGTGATAATAATACCTAATACATTGTTCTTACGTCTACCTAATCCTATGAACTCTATATTCGCCGTATCGCTCCGGTACCTTTCTATTTCGTTTCGGCCGTCCTGAGCTATTTACATCTATCTGTTCCCCCTCCTTATCGTCACCACTTTCCTTCGCCACGTCTATATCGCCTCCGTCCTCAGCTGTGTCTTGGGCTTCTTCTCCTACCTCCTCTTCTTCCTCCGAATCTATGATCTTTCTCGCCTCTGTTAAATTTCTTTTGTATTCTTTCCCCTCTTTTGCTTTTACCGTTACTGTGTTTCCTTTTCGTTCCGCCACCGTAAATTCGTCTGCTCCAAAATTCGTACTTAACTTATGTTTCTTTGGCTCCTTTATCAATACTCTGCCCCCCTGTTTTACCCTACTCTCTTTGGCATGATGCACTTCGTCGTAATAATCTTTCCCTATCTGTTTCTTCCACGCATCTCGCTCTCTTACTTCTTCCTCTACGAATCTACTCCTACCTATCTCCGGTAATTTCGTTCTTATTTTTCTACGAAACATCAATTCCGCTGGTGAAACCGCTGTTACAGTATGTGGTGTTGACCGATACATTAACAAAAATTTTAACAATTCCTCGCGCCAGTTCTTCTTCTCCGCGTGCGCTATTTTCAATCTTTTTAATATGCTCCTGTTCTGCCTTTCTACCTCGCCGTTTGCCTGAGGCCAATACGGAGCTGTGTGCGAAATCTTTACCCCATTTCCATTTAACCACTTTCGCAAATCTGCGTCAGTAAATTGACGTCCATTGTCGCATATTACTATTTTGGGAAAACCGAACCGCGCAAACATCTCAAACGAGTGTTTCTTAATACTAATCGCGCTCGTATTTGTTAGAATCACGGTTTCGAAATACCTACTATAGTAATCCGTCGCTACCAAAATGCTTTCCCCGCTGGGCAGTGGTCCCATCAGGCCCATTGCTAGCGTTTCCCATGGTCCTTGTGGTAACGGATTTGGCTTCAAAGGTGGTGGTTCGACTGTTTTTTGTACCAATTGGCACCCCCTACACGATGTTACCGCTTTTTCCGCGTCTTTATCGATCCCTTCCCACCACACTTTACTCCACAACCTATGTTTCATCGCTACGATACCCGGGTGACCCTCATGCGCCAAATCTAGCGTTCTCTTTTTTAAAACTTCCGGAATCACTATTCGCACGCCCCTTAAAACAATGTTATCCTTAACACATAATTCATCCCTTAATATCATAAAATAGCGACTTTTCTAAGGGTCTCTAATCGCCTGTTTCGAGCGCTTTCCTCACGTCGGTCAACACTTTATCTTTTCCGGATTCCCTGTTTATATCTTCTGTAGTCATTGCACAGGGTGTTGTTTCTTCCACTAACCACGCGATATACTTCCTGTCTCTTTCGCTTTCCGCTTTTCCTCCATTCCCGGCGCAAAGGCGTGATAACGCGTCTGCAATATTTGTCTTCCCTCTTTCGTAGACCACCCTATATTTAAACGACTGTAATCGTAATACCCATCGCTCGATTCTTCCGTTCGGTTTCGATTTTGGCGCGAATATGTATTCTAATGCCTTGTGATCTGTCACCAACTCAAATTCTTTACCGTACAGCCAATTATAAAACCGCTCGCACGCGTATACCAACGCTAACGCTTCTTTCTCCGTTTGCGAATATCGTCTTTCGCAGTCTGTCAAACTTCTGCTCGCGTAGCTTATTACTCGCCATTGTTGCCTATCATCTAATTGTGTTAATACACATCCTAAACCTACAGGGCTTGCATCCGCTATTACTCGTGTTCTCGCGTGAACGCTAAATATACCGAGGGTTCCGGCATTAGTTAGTTTTGCTTTTAACAATTTAAATGCGCCCTCCTGCTCTATTCCCCATGTAAATGTAACGCTTTTCCTCGTCAACCGCCTCAGCGGTTCGCTTATCGTAGCTAAATCTGGAATGAAAGCCGCGCAAAAGTTTACAAGCCCCAGGAAACTGCGTACTTCTTCCGCGGTTTTCGGCGCGCGGAATTTATTTACGGCCTCTATTTTCGATTCCAACGGTTTATACCCTTTTCCAGAAATTCGGAATCCCAAAAACACAATCTCGCTCTTTCCGAAAACGCATTTTTCCTTATTTAACGTTAATCCCTTCCGCGCCAACGTTTCAAGAACCCGCGTCAGTCTCTATCGTGCTCTTCTTTCGTTTTCCCGCACACCACAATATCGTCTATAAAATTCATCACCCCTTCACAACCTGCTAATACCGTCCGCATTATTCTTTGGAACATTTCCGGCGCACAACTTATACCAAACATTAAACTTTTATATCGAAATAATCCTGCTTCTGTTATAAAAGTCGTGATGTCTCTGCATTCCTCGTTTAGTTCGATCTGATGATACGCGGATTTTACATCCATTGGACTAAACCATTCGCATCCGCGTACGACGTCTAAGATTTCCTCTATTACCGGCAGGGGATACCTTTCCCTCAAAATCGCTTCGTTTGCTCGGCGCATGTCAACGCATAGTCTAACCTCACCGTTTTTCTTTACTATTGGGACTACCAGCGAAACCCATTCTGTCGGGCCTTCGACCGTTTCAATAATATCCAAGTCTAACAGCTCTTTTAATTGCTTGTTAATTTGATCACGTAATTTAAACGGTAACCTTCGCACCGGCTGTGGATGCGACCTATCAATGGGTATCATTAATTTGAAATCTTTCAACTTCCCTATCCCGCAGAAAATATCGTTATCTTTCCGCTTTATCTCTATTTCGCTCACTTGTAACCCTATTCTCAAAATTTCCAGCTCCTTTGCCGTTTTATAACCTAAAATCGGTCGCCCCTTACCCTTTAAAACTACGAAACTCGCCCGCACTTTCCTATCCTCAACTTCAACATCGCACCGAAATTGTCCCAATAACTCGAGCGCGGTGTCGTGTCCGTACGGATATATATCCTTGTCTACGTACCTGCTCGTTTCACAGACGATTTTCCCGTCTTTGCACCACTTTCACGTGTTTTCATCGACCACATTACACTGTGCCCCTGAATCAATTAACATATTTAAAATAATACCGCCTATCTTAACGTCCATACTTTGTCCCTCTTGCATCGCACTGATCCGGCAATCCGTTTGTAAACCAAATGCATATCTCGATTGTACCGCGCCGGCCTCTTCATCCAGCTCCCTGACCCTCACTCTGCGTGGTGGTTCTCGCCTTCCTCCGTTGCTCGACGTCATCTGCGATTTGCACACCGTCGCAAAATGACCCCTTTTTCCGCATTTACTGCACGTTCTCGATTTTGCCGGACACCTTTCGTCCTTGTACGTATGTCCTGTGTATCCACACCGAAAACATTGAATGTGTTTTTTCTTCTCTGTCACCTTCTCGAACTTTCTCTCTTTCTTCACGCTGTGCGTCGCAGCGACCGTTGACTTTTCTATGTCTTTTGTTTTTAGCTCGATCGCCTCGATCGTTCTAGCAACTTCTATGACGTCACTCAACTTGAAAGCCCCCTTCTCAAGGAGGCGCCGCCGAATTTCGTTCGACGTACATTTTTCCACAATTTGCCCACAAATTTCTATTTCCTCCGCTGGAAACTCGCAATTCTTCGCTTGCTGTCTTAGCCTCGTGATGTACTGGTTCATAGTCTCACCTTCCTTTTGTTTTAACTGACGAAACACGTGCCTCTCATACGCCATGTTTAATTTCGGCTTGAAATGCGTCGTCAGAGCGTCCATTGCTTTTTCGTACGCGTTTTCTCCTTCCTCGACAATATCTGCGTTTGGCAATGTATAGAAAACGTCCTGCAATTCGAGTCCACCATGGTGCAATAACATTGCTTTTTTCCCGTTAATGTCTGTAACGTTTTTACTCGCCACAAATAATTCGAAGGCTCTGAGCCACCGCTTCCATGCTGCGTATACGTTTCCGTCGTTTTCGTTCGGGTTAAACGTGGGTAAACTTTCGCCACTCATCGTGCACTTCACACTTTTAATCCTCGTCGCCAAATGTAATAAATGAAACTCCCGGCTCGTAGCCTAAAACAATTAACCTTTATTCGTAATCCCTTGCTCGTGGCGTTCATACAATACAACTGACTTCTCCGTCCGTCCCCACCAGGCCACCGCACCGATCGTCCTTTTGCCCGCCACACACGTACATATACTACAACACCCACCACCGAGCAACTCGAGGCTGGATGTCCTTTTTACTAGCAGTCGCCCTGACAGCACTACAATCGGTAACTATAGTGAACTTAATACCTATCAAATATACCTTAAACGCCTTTAATGCTGCCACTACCGCCAACGTTTCTAAATCATACGAATGATACTTTTGCTCTTCTGCAGACGTTTTTCGGCTGTAATATGCAACTACTCGTTTCGCCTTACCGTCCTTCTGTACCAATATGGCTCCCAACCCCAATGCACTAGCGTCAGTATGAACTTCGGTCTCACGCAACGGATCATAAAGCATTAACACTGGCCTATTCACCAAAATTTCCTTAATCTTCTTTACCGCCTTGGATTCCCTTTCGCTCCACACCCAAGGAATATCCTTTTTTAATAGGTTCGTTAATGGAACCACTCTTTGAGCAAACCTGTGAATAAACTTGCGGAAATATCCAGCCAAACCCAAAAACTGCCACACCTGTTTCACATTCTGCGGATCTGTTGCTTTTAAAACTGCCTCAATCTTAACGGTACTAGGTCTAACCCCTTCACCCGAAATCTCTCGCCCCAAGTATTCAATTTTCCTTTGGAAAAACCTACACTTCGCTAAATTAAGAGTCAAATTGTTAGCTTCCAAAACCTTCAATACCGCCTCTAACCTTTCAAAAGCTTCTTCCCGGGTTGTAGCTGCTATTAATATATCATCGATATATACTAACGCATATCCCCTCAAAATCTTGTTCATAATTTTCTGAAACACGGCCGGAGCGTTGGTGAGACCGAATGGCATTCTTAAAAATTCCCACTGCCCATCAGGAGTGATAAATGCAGTGAATTTTATAGACTCAGGGTGCATTGGAATCTGATAGAACCCCGATTTCAAATCAAGCGATATGAAAATATTCTTACCAGCCAATTGATCTATTTGATCGTCTATTATTGGTAACGGATAGTTAATACGTTTTGTGCTCTTATTAAGGCCCCGATAATCTATCGCCATACGAACCCCTCCATCTTTCTTACGCACCAATGCTATGGGACTGGCGTAAAGTGATGTGCTTTCTCGAATTATCCCGCTCTTCTCCAAATCTTCCACAATCTCCCTAACTTTATCTCGGTCACCCTGAGACATCCGATATGGCCTACAATAGATTGGTTCATCGCTAATCAACTCTATTTGCATTTCCCCTGCAATGGTACACCCCAATTCTTCCATATTGAACGCAACGTTTCTCCGATAATTATTAAGCAAAGAACATAATCGTGCCACTAATTCAGATTCAGTCCCTTCACAAACTACATCCGACTGCTCAAAAGGTTCCAACCTAATCTCACCTATCATATTCACTTATCTTATTCCTCCATCTGATTTCCGTTTATTTATAGCAAACGTTACTCCCCCAGCGTTTGATAACGCAACGCTACCTTCCTTTTCTAACACATCTCGTCCTATTATTATCTCCTTAGAAAGCTCATTATCAGGTACAACGAAAACCTTAATTTTAAATAAAATTCCATCAATGTATATTTTAATCTTTGCACAACCTAACGGAACGACTGTCGACCGATTGAATCCCGATAATGTTTTACTCGTTTGTTTTAGTTTTAAATTAAAGTGTCGGGCTACGCCGACAGTCACTTCCGAGGTCTACCATACACATCCTGTCTTCCTCTTCCACCTGACACCTTTTAACGGGTTTAGCTATCTTACAAGTCTCAACCTCTATGACCTCCAATGCTTGCGCCCCTTCGGCAGTTAGTCATGCCCTTTTTTCAAGCCTCTCCTTATACTTCCTCTTAAAACACTCGACCTCTGAGTGACCCAAAATTCCGCAAAATTTACGTTTTATTTTTCCCATCGGAACTGCCGTTTTCGCTGAAGAGTTAGTCTCGACCTTCTTAGCCCCGTCCCTAATTACTTCCGGACAGTCTACCCTCTTATGGCCTGGTTTGCCACACGCAAAACAATGACTCGCGTTCCTCTGCTTTCTCTCACGGCTCGCACCCCGATTCTTGTTAGCCGAACCTCTAGCCTTCTTCACGTCTTTAAAATCCCTAGTCACCTTATCTCTGTGTACCGGCATCGTGCTCAAACATTGGTATAATTCGGCGAGCGTCTTATTCTTTGACGCCATTACGTTCATGCGTATATTTTCGTCATGAATACCATGCACGACCATCTCAACCACCTTGCCTTCCGGAATATCTAATTTTAATTTATTAATTCTTTTTGCCTTTTCGAATGAATATCTTTGTAAATCTTGATCCGGTGTGCTTTTGAGTGAAGCTGCCGCCTCAAACAATTTCCCGTAATTCTCTTCCCCCGGAAATTGTCTCATTGTCGCCACCACGAACGCTTCCCAAACAACTGGTGTCGTTTGCAGACTGTCGTACCATGCCTTCGCGTCTCCCCGTAATTTCAGAGATGCCAAATACAATTTGTAAGTTTCGTCCCAATCATACATCACACCGAACATATTAACCTTTTCCAGCCATTCCCCTGCTGACAAATCCCCAGTTGCCGGATCAAAGTCCGGTAATACTTTTTCGTTAACATACCGACTCGGCCCCTTTGGACCCGCTTTAAGAATACCGGCTAGCACTTCAGTCAATTTTACAAAATCGGACTCACCACTAGCTTGACTGGTCGGTTCGGAAGTTTTTAGGAAACGTCTCTCCCAAGCATGCGATCCAGACCGCGTTCTGTCCTGACTTCCACGATGCCTGTCACCTCTCGACCTTTGGTGTCGAAGATCTACTTCGAGAACTCGATTTTCTGCTTCGACCCCCGCTGCGATGCGGAAGCCTCCTTGACGAACTCCTGCTGCGATGCCGCCTTTTCCCCGATGACATCCTTGATAATTATTCTCTCCTGAGTGTCCACTTACTCAATTAGTCCGAAAATAAATACACTTTACTATTTGCACTACTATACAGTCCCTGTTTTGCACCTTACTACACAGTTCAAATTCACAAGCATATGTGTGTATCCCACTTCTGATTTGTAGGAATAAAAGAGCCAGAAGAATGGAATAAAACACAAAACTAGTTTAAGATATTTATTCCGCGTTATAACGTGTTGTTACTTCGACTGACGAAAATCCCACCAACGAAACCCGAGAGCCTGGGCCTACTCTTGAGTTCTGAGAAACGAACTGATCAAGCCTCTTATCAGCTCTTCTTTCAATCGCCAACTATTTCTTCCTTCATTCCACCACAGATTTCATTTTCTTCGTGGATGCAACGATGCACTCAAAAAATGCAAATCCATTTTTTATTTAAGTGGAATTGCATTTTTTTTTACTTGTGTCAACTCCTTGAAACATTCTGCATAAAAAAATACTATGGTACTATTAGAACTAATAAATGGAGGGACCTTGCGTCTATCCAGTAAAAGCTGAATATATGCAACAGAGACATGGAACCAGACGTTGCATACATCCAGCCGAGATGTCGAATCTCTGATTACATGCGACGACCAGCCAAGCTTGAACGTAAAAAGGGACAGACAGTGGAGGAGAGAGAGAGAGAGTCCAATGTTCAAAGGAAAGAGCCGAAACGTATCGGTGTGACTAATACTAATTCAATTATAAAACTTTTTTATTTTTGACTTTTTTTACTGAAACTTTTACTAGCGCATTGGTGAAATTTTTCTGATTAAAATGATACCAAACACGATATAGTTTGAATGGGGCGAGGTTTGTTACGGGGCGCTGTGAAGAATCCAGGCGGGCGGCAGTCAAATCTTAGCGAAAAGGGACAAACTCAACATTCAGAATGAGAGAAGGACAGCATGACTGTAGTGCATCTCACTGAGCGTTCGGGCGATGTTGCCTTTTTCGCTTGCCTTCGCAGCACACTTCGAGTGACGTAATCAAGCTAACGCTTGATTCTGACTACGATTCCAAATCGGCAACCTTTCTACTTAGACGCCACCTTATAACTACTAGCTGAACTAAATTTGTCACGTGACTTGCTCTGTAATATCCCGATTATGGCGGAACTCGTCTTTGGGAATGCGTTTACGGGAATCGGTTATTCGTCCTTATATGAGAAGATTTTGAGCTGAATAAGGGCTCATTCGAAAGAGGAAGGTTCAATGAAGGGGGCTCAACAAATCGTTTTAGTCACAAAACTCTTATAGTTACTTAAAATATACTTGGATTCAGTGGGCGTATTTTCTCGATTTTTCCTCTACTTTGGACACTCATATTATTAGATATCAACACAATCTCGTTAAACCATCGGTTGAGCTCCCTGCATTGAACCTTCCTCTTTCGAATGAGCCCTCACCTATCCCTAAGTGTTCTCATATAAGGACAAATAACCGATTCCCGTAAACCCATTAATAGGCCCATTTTTGCCGGTAATGTCACCTGGCTGCATTACCCGTGTTTACTCCCTTAACCTTCATGGTGTATCTTCATTTTTCTCATGTTGTGTTGGAGCCTTTTGGAGAATACTCAGAATAATTAGTAAAATTGTGGATTAAGAAAAAGAAATATACTTGTACCTCGTTGAGTCGTTTCAAAGCTTTTCTTAAGCGTTTTAATTGTTGACGTTTACCGGCGCGTCGAACCATAGTTGCAGTTAAAATTTTTGAAAACAAATATGGCGTTCGCCTAGATGGTGCTTTACGCCTTCTTTCTTTCTTTATCTTTCTTTCTCTGTCTTTTCTCTTCTAGGAAAGACCATAATGGCGTTTTAAAGGTTCGATGAAATAAAAATGCTTTTGTTGAAATGAAAATTAGGATTTTTATTTAATAATTGTTATTTATACTTATTTTTATTAATCAAACATTGCTTTTAAATAGAAAATGTTTGGCTCATTAGCTGGGAGGATTATTTCCGTGTGGAATGCTTCCAACTGTTCCTCATCCATTTCTCTGATGGCTCGTTGGCAGGTAGTGCAGGCTATCGCCGGTTGGAAATTTGCGAATCTTTGCCTGCATGCTATGCAGGTGGAATGTTTTATTGCAGCGTCCTGTTGCACAAAATGATGGGTGCCTATGTTCACCCATTGTTCGTGGACTCCTGGGTGTGCTCTTAATGCACACCGAAGACACATTCTGCCAATTTTTGGGTTGAATATATATACAAACGCTGGGATCGTATCCCGGATACACATTGCGTTAACGGCAGGTGTCTCTAGACGCATTGTTTTTTCTTTAAATATAAATGGAAGTTATTACTATTAATAATTTCTCTGAATTTTAATTATTTTATGCTTACTTTTCCTCGTAATTCTTCACTTTCTTCACAATTTTCTCTTTCTAACACTTTTTCTTCCTTTATTAGCAAGAAAACTTTTCACTCCGTTTCTGACGGTTGCTCCTATACAGTAGCATTCTTTTTGGAGTGCTTCCACTTGCTTCCAGCGGTTTTTTGGATTTTCGTCAGTGCGCATGCGCGTGTTCATGAACCTAATGGATTTCTGCATGGATCTTCATATTTGATCTATGATGTTGATTGGTAGATAGGCCCTCTTTAGCCTACCTTTATGAACGATTCGCTTTTTATTGGGTCCTATTGCCAATTCTATGTTATTTGGTTCTATGTTTCGAAGTATAGTATAGGGTCCAGTGTATTCCTTTTCAAATTTGTTTCTTCTAGGCGAGTTTAACAGCATAACTTTTTCACCTGTTTCATAGTTTTTTTCTTTATCTAAATTCGATTTTGCTATTTCTCGTAAATTGTGCAGTGTTTGAATCAGTTTTTCGATATAACCGGGGTATGTTTTTAAATTATCAATCGGTTTAATACTTGATGGTTGTCGAGCTTTCTTCCCGAAAACTAATTCGTGAGGTGTAACTTTTGTTCCTTCGTGGATGCTGGTATTATAGGAGAACATCGCTTGTGGTAACCATTCATCCCAATGTCTTTCTTTTGAAATATAATGTTTTAAATATTCAATTAAAACGTGATGACTTCTTTCTAGTGATCCATTTGATTGTGGATGGAATGAGGATGACCTATATGATTTTATTTAGAATGCTTTTGCTAATTTCTTCATTAATGATCCTGTAAAACATGTACCCTGATCTGTAAGTATAGCTTTTGGACTACCAAATTTGCATATGAAGTGCTCTGTAAAAACTTTTGCTACTTCTTCAGATGTAGTTGATACCAAGGGTATTGCAGCTGAATATTTAGTCAGGTTATCCTGGGTGGTAAGTACATCACTATTTCCTATTGTAGTTATTGGTAGTGGTCCTAATATGTCTAAGGATACTTTATCAAATGCATCAATTGGAGTGTCAGTGATGACCATTGGTTCTTTGTTTTTCATTCTTACTAGTTTTACTTTCTGACAGCTGATGCAAGTTTTGATATAATCAGTCATTTCTTTTTTCATGTTTTTCCAGTAATAATTGCTTCTAATTCTGTGGTAAGTTTTCTTGATTCCTTTATGTCCTCCTACTGGGCTTTCATGGTTTTCTTTAATAATGTGCATCCTCTGTATAATACTGTGACTTGAGACCGTTGTTTCGAGTCTCAAACGTACCAGCTATCCTCGAATAAATTAATACTCGGGGATTGTTTTTAAGTTAAGTGATTGAATCAGTTGATTGGTTTGATATGAAGAATATTTTAATAACAAACTGTATGATACAAGATGACAGTGAGTATGTTTCCGAGGTGTTGTTACTACGAGAGTTGTCAGGGTTCTAGTTTTCGAATTTTCGTGTGCGTGTATAAAAGGAAAATGCTCTATGCCTAGAACTATTGCTGATTGGCAGAGAAAATGTGGTGGGAGGTGTGAAAGAGTGGAAGTGAAGCAGTCGATGAGTTACCGTGGGTTTTTCCATAATTTTTGGGACTTCCTTAATTTGTAATTGCGGAGCGCCTAACGGTATACGACCCCAATCAAGGGTAGTCGACCAGACGTTGGTTTTATGACCTTTGGTATAATTTTTACCTGATGGTTGTTTGCCAGGACCTGAAGGGTCTGCGAGGCAACATCCTCTCTTCTTTAGGTGGTGTAATTATTGTTCCTTTGCAGAGTGTGCTGGTGATGTTCGAATCTGCAAAGATTATTTGCAAGAGTTTATGTAATCCTCTCAGTTCTGGCATGGAGCAATCTTGAATTTTTCTTTTATGGAATTCCTGGCAAAGTATCTTGAGTGTTTTAGGTAGGACTTCCCTTGAATGTGTGACTAGGCCAAATATTTCTTCATTCTTCTCTTTTAATTGTATAATGATTTCCTCCTGGTGAGATATGTGTTGTTACGTTCGGGCTGAATTTTCATCAACCCGACCTTGCGTTCCACATCGGGTGCGCAGCACTTGAAGGTATTCCACGTGAGGGATGCAAGGAAGGGCCTTATATTTTTTAAATTTTCCGTTTTCCATTCACGCTTCTCCGATCTCGTGCTTCTTCGTCGGGTGCGCGTGCACTTGAAGGTATTCCACACGAGAACACGAGAAAGGAGTTTGAGATTCAAATTGACCTTTTCCTTTTTCTTTTATTTTATTCTCAATAGTTACTATCCAATATACCTAATTTGTGTGCCTCGTCGGTGCGACGCACCTGGAAGTATCCCAGGCGAGGAACACAAAGAAGGCTATATTTGGCTCTTTCAAATAATACAGATTAATCTTCCTTGGGACGATTGCCGTTGGAACTATGTATTAGAAGTGTACAGAAATTTGAAACCGTTAAGGTCAAGGAGAGGTATCATAAACATCCTTCGCCGCGCGGTTAAGCAGTGCGACGCACATGGAGGAATCCCAGCTTAACTGCGTAGAATAAAGAAAATGCGATTTTCGCCCTTATTTTACAAGCGGATACCTCTCATACCTTCCACGGGAAAATGAGTGCAATAAAGAATGAAAGTGATTTTTTTGAATGATATGAAACGATCTGAATCGTGTAATCAAGGGTTTCAATTCGCGATTGTCGTGACAAGGACTCATACGAATACGTTAAATTCATTTCACACTTTTCAATTCCTATCTTTTCCTCTTTTGCTTTTAAATCTGTAACGTCCCGGAGTTATTCGCGAGCACGCTACTGCGCCAACGCGTAGGGAGAGCGGTTCCCTAAGAGAAGGCGACTCGTATTTTTATATATATTAATAAAGGAGGGATTATAGGTTCGGGTGGCACACGGTAAAGGAGTAAAATCCAACGTTAATTCCTTTCTCAAAAGTATGTCGATTTATTCAAGAAATGATGTGTTTGTTTGTAATATAATAATAATAAAAGAAAGGTAAGTAATATAAAAAAGGTATTGAATGTAATTAAATAATATAATGAATTAATGTAATTAAATAACAAAAGTTGCGCCCTGTTTTTGAAATACAAAAAGAAAATAATTGTATTAGTTGAGTACAATGAGTACGCCCTGGATTAGAAAATACAAAGAACGTAACAATCGCGTTTGTGCTAAAAATTGAAATACAATGGAAGAAAATCAGATTATTAGTTACAAAGTAAATTGTCCTAAAATAAAAATACAGAGAAAAATAAATTAATTAGTAGACGCGGCTCTAGATACGATTATCAAACTTTAAATCTATAACTTGAATTTATAATTTAAATAAATGATTGATTGTCGGAAAATTGGCTAGGATCCGTTCTGACACTGTAAGAGCTAGCTCGTTCGGCCGCAGTACGATTCCTGGGCAACTTAACCGTCACTGATAGGCCGCATCCAAGGAGCTTCTGCTTTCGCTCGCTCATTAAGCTTGGTTGCGAACCTGACCGGTAGTTGAGCGTTCCGGGTCCGGCGCGGAACCTTTGCTCCCTTACCGACAAAAGAATCCCACAAAAAGTACATTACATGTAAAAAAAAAGGTAACGCCAAGTAGTTTAGGCACTATATGGTACATATTTTGTGAATTTTCTAAAAAAGTAATGGATATCATGCAAAACCAGCCAAGTATTGAGTTATATATATTTTTCTAATTATTTATACTTGGCGTTTGGCTGCCTCGTTGCGATTCAACAAAATTTGTTGAACCATGACCACAGCGCCCTGCATTGGACCTTCCTCTTTCGAACGAACCCTCACCCAGTCCCAAATCTTCTCATATAAGGACGAAAAGTGTATTCCCGTAAACCCCTTTTTAGGCCCATTTTTGCCGGTAATGTCACATGTCTGCATTACCTGCGTTTACCCCCTTAACCTGGGTATCGGTTGCTGTGACCATCCCTGAAGGACACCACCGATCTCTGATTTTATTCTATATAAACACTCATAGTGACCACTGTGATCAGCTTGCAAAGAATGGTCAGAACTGATAATCCAGTTTTTGAGTTAAAAAGTCACAAAAAATGCCTATCAGTCGTTTAATAGAGGAGGTTCGCTCTAATATAGTCGATAATGTATTCACAGGTTTGGAATAACATACAACAAATTTTGTTGAATGGCAAGGAGGCAACCAAACGCCAAGTATAAATAATTAGAAAAATATATATAACTCAATACTTGGCTGGTTTTGCATGATATCCATTACTTTTTTAGAAAATTCACAAAATATGTACCATATAGTGCCTAAACTACTTGGCGTTACCTTTTTTTTACATGTCATGTACTTTTTGTGGGATATCACGACGTTCTCAGGGCCACACTGAAATGCATTGTGTATTAGTGCAAAGAGGTGCTCCGCTCATAATGCCTAAACTACTTGGCGTTACCTTTTTCTTACATGTCATGTACTTTTTGTGGGATATCACGACGTTTTCAGGGCCACACTGAAATGCATTGTGTATTAGTGCAAAGAGGTGCTCCGCTCATAATGCCTAAACTATAATACTTGGCCTAACCTTTTTTGTACATGTAGTGAAATTTTTGTGGGTTAATATTTATTTTTTCAATTACTTTATATGTGTGAAATGTATTTAGAATTAATCTCTGGAGCATTGAGTGTCATGTATTTTTGTAGCAATGGGATGGTTTCCTACGTTACTTCTTTCAAAGAACATCATGTATACATCTTTTGCACCTCTTGGCCACTGTTTCTTATATTGAATTATGTCATCATCAATGTATACGAACGTCTTTTTTGAATGTTTTATATAGCATGTGTAATGTTTCTTGCCTTTACTATTACTATCAATATACAATACAGCGCTTGTTGCCCTATATGTATTTTGGGCAATGTGTATGCTTTCTGTATGCGCGGCTACGATTTTAGGTCTTTTAATGTCCACAATTTTACCATTTTTATTGTGAAATAGCGGTAATTGTATTATGAAAACATTTTCAGCTGTCGTAATATCACTTTTTGAAAGTATACCCTTCTGTCCACAATGAGTACACACAGCATCATCCACTGTGTTCCATTCCGAATAGGTGTTAATGATATCCTGGAATGTTATTTTTTTTCCTTCCACCTGAGATAAGGGTAGTGTTAAAATTATATTGTCCTCTGTGTTAACAGACGTTTGATGACAACATTTACAACGTATTGTGTGAGTTAACTCATGTTTCACAATCGCTCGGATATCAGTATAACTATTTATAATATGCAAGAAAAATTCAGATGCGTCCTGTGGAATTTCTTGTACGAAAGTACCACCCGCATGTTGTCTAACAGCAAAAGAGTTAAGTATCTGTACATCAGTGGCTACGTAAGCTTGGGCTACAGCTGTCATAGCATCTGAACTTGTACGTGTCAATAACTTTCGGCGCATACTATCACAGCAAACTATACATTGCAATATAACATTAGCATATCCAGAGACGTGGTCAGCATTAATGAATCCTTTAACCGAGACATCTGCACGGATTGTTGTCGCATTATCTGTATGTACTGGTTCAAAGAATGGACGAGTTTTGGAAATTGAAGTCCATTGTACATCATGAATTTTCTGTCTTCGTACCGGCTTACATTTCAGTGCAGCTAAATCTGGCCTATAAACACTTCGCAATCTGTTATATTCTTGTATAACCAATGTATTTGCCTTCACCATGCACGAATCGAAATTAATTATATGCAAGCCGTTTAAAGTCGTTACTCGAGATAAAGCCACGTAAGCCTGACCGCAACTGAAAATACTATTACCTATATCGACTACAGCTGTCTTTACGCTTAATCCCTGGCATTTGTGAATGGTGATTCCATAACTGAGAGATATTGGAAATTGATATCGCAGGACATAGGCTTTATCCATTATTTCAAACTTGGAAGTAATTCTTTGTAAGGAATGCACAGTACCCGTTGATAATCGAAAGTGCACTGTGTTGATGTCTTCGCTATCCGGTGCTCGTAAAAATCCAACAATTTCTCCAATAGTACCGTTTACGAGGCCCAATGTAACATCTATATTACGCCTTAACATCACCTTGGCACCAAGTTTGACAGTGATAATTCTATGTAAGCCAGCTGTTTGCGAATTATCCTCCTCGTATTTATCTAACAGTTTGTGCACACGTTTCTTTAAATATGCAACACAGTCAAGAGTGTCGCGTGACACTAGTTTCACTTCCTCACTGTTAATTGTTGTAAGCATGGCTGTGTCACATACATCACACATGTAACGCGTAGGAAATATACAAATTGCGTCAAACGGCAAATTTTGGACATAATTGCATAATTCATTTAATCTGTCTTCACTACGTTCAGAGTAAAAAGGAATTGTCCTCGATTGTAGTGTGGCAATATCTTGTTCCGTAAAAACACCAAAACGAACTCTCGATAGAAGCTCGCGGTAAACATTGTTTTCTCTTTGCCGCATATTTATGCATAGTTCGTTATAGTGAAATAAATCTACCCACAAATTCGATACTGCCAATGATCCCAAGTATTTCTCATTTTTAACATTTGTAATCTTAACAAACGCTGGTTCTTCGCGAACTGGTGGCAACTGTAACAAATCGCCAAATAACAGAATATGTTTACCACTAAACCATCCGTCCTGGTCTTCCAAGGTATTAAATACCTCCATTAGTCTCATATTTATATACATTAATGTGATGTTGGAAATCATGGACACTTCATCTATTATAAATAGCACAGTATTTTTCAACTCATCCCGTAATGTTCTCAGAGCCATGTCAGACAAAGGTCTGTATGGTGCTGTATGACCATGTTCCACGGGAAGCTGAAATAATCTATGCACCGTTAAACCGTCGATGTTAAACGCTGCTATTCCAGTAGGGGCTATTACTGCTGTATCTTTCTGTAACCGTACCTTTGTCCAACAACGAATTGTCTTAATCAAAAAGCTTTTTCCAGTTCCTCCTTCTCCACTGACATAAAGACGCAGTACTTGTTGACTCGAACCATCCGACTTGTTAATAATCATTTTTGTTACGTTATCAAAAATTCGTTTTTGGTCTATATTCAATTCGTTTATGTACTGCGTAAGATGACAATCGGTAACTTTATTGCCTACCTCTCGGAAATCTTGCATCGCTCCTGCGGCCTCAAGCGGTTCATACTGTATACGATGATCCATCTGATTCGAAGAAATGGAATCTTTAATCTCATTATCCTGTTGTTGTTTAATATATTTAGTAATTAATTCTGTGGTATGATTGAAAGCCTCTTGAAGTTCTTCCAAACGTTCATGATATTGAACACCATTCATAATATATGTCTTATTTGATGCAAATGCTTCTGCATAAGTATCGTAACACCCTTTCAACTCCTCCAACTGTCTCCACGGCTTAAATAGTAATAACAGGGAATAGTAGTACTTTTCTGGATTAACACTTCTTTTGTACGTATAATGATTAATTAAATAAGGACGTTCACGTTTATTTAAATACAAACAGGTATTTGAGTCATAAAATTGAAATGTACATCGAGTCGTTTTAACTTTAGAAATATCATACCACCTAGCAAAATCATACAAATTCCATGTTTCTAACTCTGTAGGCCTATTAGGGTAATAATTGTCAATTATTGAAGGGCAAAAAATATCTGTAGAATCAGAATCGAGTCGTCCAATTTCTCTTTGAGTTTTTAGTTTTCGATTTCTTATTTGGTTTACATCTAACCATCGAAATGTCGTGTGAGGATCAGTAATATGCAATGGAATTCCTAAAAGAACATCTGCGGCTTCGATGGCGCCGCATTCTCTATTGTTCAAAGTACGTAACGCGATATTCCATAAACAAGCACGAATTGATTTCGTACTATTAATTACATCAAAAGTATTAACACCATCACTGCATTCAGTTTTGGTAGTGTACTTTGTGCAATTCCAATTTAACAGAGTAGATTTTTCACCGATAAACTGAATATCCATATTTCCTTCCCACGCTGTTAGGATAACCGGATTATAATCATTGATACTTCTTTCACGATCATTACGTGGAAGATCGTATAATCGATTTTTGCTCCTCAGTTGCTTCCTATTTGCTATACTAACAATAATATCTCTTAATACTATTGTCTTTGTAACAGTACGTGGAAAACCAAATCTGCATCGCGAAACGCATACCCTCTTTATGCGCTTTTTTCGTAGACAGTACGAATTGTGATAATGCCGTTGATGCGTATTGACCCGTCGATGTAATTGAGGTGATACTTCTTTGTCGGGTATCTTACAAGTCACGTAATTCAAAATAAATTTAATTACATCCTCATTCGGAAACTGTCCCAATATTGGTGCACCTTCTACCCACAATAGTATGTGCCAATGCGGTGTTCCTCTATTTTGATATTCACGCCTTACGAAGTAATGTTTTATCTTACCGATTGGATTATCGGCTGAACAAATAAACTGTAATATTGCTTGAAACTTGTTTTCCATAAATCTCGCTGCCGAAATGGGATCTAATGCGATTAATTCACTTGTCGATTTTATTGAACGAAGAGTAGGACTAACTTCTCTAATGTAATCAGCTAAATCGGACCATAGCCATTCAGCCGGACTTACAATTAGTGTTACAAACCATGTTGCTGGTCCATATTCACGAGTCATAACATTAACATCGTTCCGTACTTTTTGCCAATACTGTCTGGTGTTTGGCAATTTTCCGAAAATTGTATCTAGATTTCCTTCTAATTTATTAGCAGACATTAATTGTAAAAATTCGGAAGTAGTATATCTTATCTTCGGATTGACAGTGTTCAGCTTATGATAAATACCACTCTGAATGCAGCGCATATTCTTATCGTTTAATAAAAAGAACACATATTGAATGTTCAATCTAAACTGCGAGTGTTTCGACATTAATCTGGATTTAACGATGTCAAAGTTTCGTATAGGAATTAATCTACCCTGATTTACTCCATTTCTTCCATTAGGATATAAATCCGGGAAGCACAAAACATCCAAGTTCTTGAAACGATTATCAAGAGCATGCGTTTCGACTTTCAGCATCTGATACAAATCAGTAGACGTACTGTTTACTCTTTTCCTATACATAGGATATACTGTATAATGTTCGTAATATGAGTCTGGATCCGTAATCTGCGTTAGCATAGCGTTATGCTTGCCTGTTTCATCATTCTCTGTATCAATATTATTTACTGTAAATTCTGTTTGTTTTAATTCATCGGAAAGTAATGTGTGTGGAGAATGTGGCAAAATAATTTTGGAGTAAAGAGGATTGTTATTTTTGATCCATGTTAAAATGCGTAGAAGTTTTCTAACATCTACAAAATTCTCCCACACAATTATCATTATCATATAAATGGTGGACGGAAATATATGACGTACGACAACTGATAACCGATGATGATATGGTAAAGATACACGATACAATGAAATTCCTATTATTTTTCATAGAAAAAATTATATGATCGTAAAGTAAGAAACAAGCTGTAGAGGGGAATCACACACGTTATAAAAAATCTCCCTAGACCTAGTGAGCTATGCGAGTTAAGTATGGTCCCTCGTGAAGTGCAGTATTCATGTATGTATGTACATCAGAAGTGCTACCAACTTCTGATACAATCGTTACAAATACAAATGTTTTCTGCCGTATCTATAACGTTTCGAATTTTATTTCTTACGAATTATTAATTACCAAGTGTGCCATCCGGCAGTGAAATCGTTATTGAGAGGATCGTATATTCTGCTATGTTTCATTTTGCGTTGCCTCCGAATAGGTTGAAATGTATTTAGTAAACCAATTTAACGATGAAGTAGATTGTAGTAATAGGTGTGGAATACTGGTATAAATGAAATGGAAATTATTTTACACTTGTTAGTGCATTTCAAAGTCGGTTTTTTTTTGTTACAAATTATTTTATTTCACACTTTTTAGTGGTATGTTTAATATCTGTAAGATGTCGTATGGAAATAAAGGAAAACAATGTGAATAATGTTTCTTAGTTTTATTGTTAGTTGAATATGATAGAAAATTTAAAAAATGATAATATTGTTGCGCCGGGGAGTGGAGCTCGCGCTTTCCATAGTTAAATGAATACACCAGGAGCAAACTAGACTGTCCATATTTCAGTTACACAATTGGTTTAGCTATAGATCCGTACAGGTCGGCTTCCCGATACAATCTGATATTCAAAAGACGCGCGGTTGTCTAAGAGACTTCAAGCATCCGGTGACGTGTTTCCGCTCGAAACAAGGGATAGCTTCACGTTATGATTCGACGACAGCTTCGGACGGGGCAGTCGATGGCTCTTTCGATACATCAAGAAGCAGTCGATGCATCGAAAGAGCGGGAACTTCTCGCCGTCGCAACATTGCTCCCCTCTTTCAATAAGCGGTCGACCCGACCGCGAGCATCTTCATACTTGTAACCATCTTCACGTAGGCCGATTAATAAGCCAATTCAAGTCAAGTCTCTAACCTCGGGCTGTCAGGCTGTCAGTCTTCCATGGATGCTAACCTCTTCTCTAGTACCTCTGCCTGAAAGGAGGTTAAAACCAAAAGCGTAACAGTTACCTAAGTGGTCCTATCAGGCAGCTAACGTCTTGACATTCGTCCTTCGTCCCAGGGGAAAACCACTCAAAAACCCTGAGCAAGACGCCGGTTCAGTGCGAACAAGTCAACTTAGAAACCGCTCCAATTTACAATTTTTCTTTCTTCGATTTCCAATTCTTCTTAGCACTCTTCTTTCTTCGAGGAGGTCCCGACAGTTCTTCGCCCTTCCTCTTGATTCCCTGGGCCTTCACGCCTTCCTCTCGAAGTCTTCTCGGATGAAGAAATTCCAGTCCAACGGGTCCACTCTACCGGGGGATGCTCCCCAGCCATCAAGCAAAATCTTTCCTCGATGGACTGGTGGTCCGGAGCATACCACAACTACGCAGTCCGATGACCAGAACCCCGAATACAAAAATCAAAATAAACGGGACACCGGCTGAGGGGATGCCCTCTTCCTCCGAAGAGAACAACACTTCCTCCATCGTTTAGACACGCGTAGCCAGCAAGTTTACCGTGGCCGAAAGAAACTTCACCCTGGCTTTGTGCGACGAAGCGTCTTCTTCTAGGACGAGGACGTCAGAAACACCCTCCTCAGTCTCCTATTCTGGATCCTTCCCTATTTAGGTGTTTCTTCCCCGTGAATGTTCATATGGAGCCAAACGATTCACGTGAACCACCTTAGGTTTAGATTTTGGGGAGCGAAATATGCAGTAGATTCAGTCATTTAACCGGTTCATAACTTCATACGGTCCTTCCCAATCAAACTGGAGTTTAGGACATTTTGCCTTCGTTCTTCGGGGATTGTAAAGCCACACCTTGTCCCCAGGAATAAAGGAAATTGGCCTTGCAAAAGAATCATACCAGGATTTTGTCTTTTCCGCACAAATTCGCATACGATGACGAACGAATTTCTGAATCTCTTCAATCTTCTTTCTGGTTTCCTCGATGTAAACAGTTTCTTCTTTATGTTCCGAGGCAATAGTTCCTCTGAGCATATCCAAAGGCAAACGCAACTCTCGTCCCAATAGAAGCATTGAAGGACTATTTTGAGTAATTTCATGTCGAGAAGAACGATAGGCCAATAAAAACGTCGGAATCCACTCATCCCAATCCTTTTGATGTTCCGCCACAAATTGGGATAAATACTGCATCAAGGTCCGTATCAACCGTTCTACGAGTCCATCTGACTGAGGGTGCAAGGGAGTAGTTCTCGTTTTCTTTATCCCCAAAATCTTCATCAATTCTTTAAAGACAGTTGACTCAAAACTGCGACCCTGATCAGAATGAAGCTCCAACGGTACTCCATGCCGACTTATCACCTCCCTCATCAGGGCCGTGGAAATTGTCGTCGCCTGCTGGTTCGGAAGCGGAACCACCTCTGGCCACTTCGTGAAATAATCCACCACAACCAGCGCGTACTTGTTTCCAGAAGAAGACCTTGGTAAGGGACCAACAACGTCGAGCGCGATCCTCTCAAAAGGTGCCCCTACGTTGTAGACTTTCATGAGTCCTCTTCCCTTCCCCGAAGGACCTTTCCTCGCCGTACAACGATGACATCGACGACACCAATCTTCCACATCTCTTCGGTGATTAAGCCAGAAAAACTGCCGTCGAACCTTGGCCAAGGTCTTACGTATTCCGAAATGTCCTCCAGAGGACGCATCGTGGCACTCTTGCAGAACCTCTTCGACTTTACTCTTCGGTGTTCAGAGTTCCGGTTGTTACCAAGGATCGCTGTTTTCCATAAATCGGTAATTTTTCCCCAGAGATGGAGAAAATTTGGGGACTATAGAGTTTTTCCGTCCCCGCCGCGCCAAATTCGTTATTACTTCCAAACTTCTTTACATCCAGTAAATTTAAAATTGAGCCCGTGTCAAGTACTATGGGGCACTCCTTTTCTACGACGAATCCCTCGACGCAGGACAAAACATTTCCGGCAACTCTTTGTACGACGGGGGCGAACAAAGGTGAAACCGGAGGATGCCCCTCTTCGCCGACTTCTTCCCGTTTCCCTTCTTCGTTGAAAATTCTTCTTTACTCTTTTTCGAACAATTCCGCCACATATGACCCTTCTCCTTGCAATTCCAGCATTCCATCTCCTGTCTTTCAAGCTTCCGTTTTACCGGTCTTCTCATTTCTTTCCTTCCGGAATCCCTCTCCGAAGAATAAACCGGTTTAGTAGATGTTTCTTTTTTTGTAACGAGCGCATTAGCCATTGACTCGACTGCTTCAATCTCCAGAGCCCTGATAACAGCAGCCCTGAGAGATGTGAAACCTCCGAGCCTCAGCATCCGTTTCATTTCCTCATTAGCCAGTGAGGAAACAAATTGTGAGGCAGCAAGCTTGTCTCTAATTTCTAAAGGGCATTCGCAAAAAGCGGCCTGTGCCAGCCTCTCAATCTCCGTGGCTAAATCGGAAATAGATTCCCCTTTCCGTTGTTTATAATTTTGGAACTTAACATAATTGAGGTTCTCAAAATTTTTCGTTCCATAACGGAACGCAAGGGCCGAAATTAACGCGGAAAAATCAGTCTGTTTTTCAACGGAAAGAGAAGTCAAAACACTCCGCGCCGGTCCCTCGAGTGATGTAACCAAGGCCAAGGCCTTCCTTGGCTCATCCCAACGATTCGCCCCTGCAATCGCCTCAAACTGGAGTTTAAACTCCTCCCAGTTAGTTTTACCATCAAACTTTGGTGGTTTCAGAACGTAGCCTAAATCGGAAACGTTCCGCGACACACCAGACATTCCCTGTTGAGAGACTGGAGGTGAGGGCTGGGGTATCGCGAGACCAGCAGAAGTGGAAGGACTAACAAGAAGGGCTTCGCGATCCCCATCACGGACTGCCGTGGCCGAAAACTTTTCTAAAAATAGTTGGAAATTGGACGATAGCACCTGATAATTGTTCTCCATCGCTGTCATCCGCTCTTCCAACAGCTTCTGGATCGCTGAAGAAGCCGTTCTCTCCTCTTGCTGTTTCTCTTCCGCGCGAGAGTTCCTTCTCTTCTCATCGAGAGTTAAATGCGCGCTGCTGCTCCCTAAACTGCGTCGAGATGCTCCTCTGCAAGCCCTCGAAAAGCGTCTCCAAAGTCTCCGGAGAACCCTCGTCCCCGGCTGAAGATCGAGTTCTTATGGTCCTACCGACTGCGCCAATGTTGCGCCGGGGAGTGGAGCTCGCGCTTTCCATAGTTAAATGAATACACCAGGAGCAAACTAGACTGTCTATATTTCAGTTACACAATTGGTTTAGCAATAGATCCGTACAGGTCGGCTTCCCGATACAATCTGATATTCAAAAGACGCGCGGTTGTCTAAGAGACTTCAAGCATCCGGTGACGTGTTTCCGCTCGAAACAAGGGATAGCTTCACGTTATGATTCGACGACAGCTTCGGACGGGGCAGTCGATGGCTCTTTCGATACATCAAGAAGCGGTCGATGCGTCGAAAGAGCGGGAACTTCTCGCCGTCGCAACAATATAAAGATGAAAAGAAATAAACAAAATTAGAATATACATAAAAAACTAAAATGAAATGGAACTATAAATAAGACATACAAATGAAAATAAAATTTAAAAAATAATTTTTAACAAAAAAAACATCCGACTTCGAAATACCCTAAAAAGTGTAAAATAATTTCTATTTCATTTATACCAATATTCCATAGCTATTAATAATATCTACTTAATCGTTAAATAGGATACCAAATACATTTCAAAGTTTTCGGAGGCGGCGCAAAATTAAAAACTTTTCCTCTACTAGGAAGATGTTAACTCCGGCGTCGGCAACCTATGATAAATCACCCATTTGATAATTTCAAGTAAACAATACTCAACGGGAATCAACAAACCCATTGCGAATTAACTATACTGCAGTTCACGAGTGACCGCACTTAACTCGCACAGCTAGTGACCTACTGAGGTCTAGGGAGATTTTTAATAGTGCGTGTGATTTCCCTTTACAGCTTGCTTCTTACTTTGCGTTCACATCATTTTTTTTGCGACAAATAATAGGAATTTCATTGTATCGTGAAACTTTACAATATCATCACCGATTATCAGTTATCGTACGTCATATATTTCTGCCCACCATTTATATGTTCGCAAAGTATAATAAGAAGCAAGCTGTAGAGGGGAATAAAACACGTTATTAAAAATCTATCTAGACCTAGTGAGCGGCGCGAGTAAAGTATGATCTCTTGTGAACTGCAGTATAGTGCATGTACATCAGGAGTGCTGCCAATTTCTCATATAATCGTTACAATTACAAATGTTTTCAGCCGGTCCTATAATTTTTCTCTTACGACTTATTAATTACCAAGTTTGCCATACTGCAATCAAATCGTTATTGGCTGCATCGTTTGTTCGGGTATTTTTAATTTTGCGCCGCCTCCGAAAACTTTGAAATGTATTTGGTATCCTATTTAACGATTAAGTAGATATTATTAATAGCTATGGAATATTGGTATAAATGAAATAGAAATTATTTTACACTTTTTAGGGTATTTCGAAGTCGGATGTTTTTTTTGTTAAAAATTATTTTATTTCACACTTTTTAGTGGAACTAGTAGTATTTGTAGGATAGTGTATGGTGATTTTAGATTTCTGTAGCTTAGCTAATAACTGAAAATTGACCGAATTTAAGTTGTTAATAAACAACAAATTTCATAAATTTTTGCAAGTGGGATCATCGCGGATATACCTCCTACTAAATGTGAAAGGTTTCATCGCTATCAGTACATTCCCTGCAGCATAAACGCCGGAAGATATAAATGAAGTATTACGCATTTTGCGATGAAGGTCGTTGGGAATGAAAAAATACAAAAATTTTTTTGCCGGACCAATTAGAAGATATACTCTACAAGATGCAAAATTTTCGATCCGACTGGTCCATCCGTCTCGCGGTAATCGGTGAAAAATGTAAATCAAGCATTACGTTCTTGCAAAAAAATCGTTAGCAATGAAAAAATGCAAAATGCCTTTCTGACGGGACCAAGTGGAAGGTATACTCTACAAGATGCAAGAAGTTTCGTTCCGATTGGTCTATCCGTCTCGGAGTATGCAGTCGGCGAACGTACGGCGCACGTACATGAAATAGTACATTTTTCTGCAATAAAAAGCGTTCGGAATGAAAAAATATAAAATGTTTTTCTAACGGGACCAATGTGGACACATACTTTAGAAGATCCAAAAGGTTTCGTTCCGATTAGTTCATCCGTTTCGAAATAATCGGCGAACATACATTTAGAAAAAAAAGTCGTTAGGAATGAAAAAATGCAAAATATTTTTTTAACGGGACCAATCGGGAGACATACTCTACCAGACGCAAAAGGTTTCGTTCCGATTGGTTCATCCTTCTCTGAGTAATCGGCGAACATACATTTGGAAGAAAAAATCATTAGGAATGAAAAAACGCAAAATATTTTTTTTACAGGACCAATAGGGAGTTATACTCTATAAGAGGCAAAAAGTTTCGTTCTGATTGGTCCATCCGTATCGGCGTAATCGGTGAACGTACATAAAGAAAAAAATAAAGAAAAATATACACATCGAATTGAGTATCCTCCTCCTTTTCGAAGTCGGATAAATATATAAATACCAAAAGTAAAACGAAAAGAAAGTATAAATAATGTATGAAAATGAAAATAAAATAGATATGTTAAATACAAACTATAAAATTAAAATAAGGTAAAGAAATATTTGTTTTGGCCGCCCCTCCCGCCCCGCGGCTATCTTCCGCGGTAGGTGCGGCGCTTCAGGCCAGCAGCCGTTCCTCTCTCTGTAACGTAAAATTGTATATGTTAATATATCTCACTCATTTTATAATCAATTTTGTTTATTACTTAAGACGCAAATGTGTTAATTATTTTCTGGATTACATGTGTACAACTCACTTCGCTGCGGCCTCACATCCGCCTCTGTTTGCAGCGCTCCTTGCTCCGGTCGCTGCGGCAGCTGTTGCTGCTGCTGCGGCGTTTCTTGCTGCAGCAGCTGTACTTGTTGATCGCGCTGTTGCTGCTGGGATTGCATGTCGCTGCAGCTCCAGCAATGCATTCATTATTTGCTGTTCTGAAAGAAAAAGGAGATATGTAACATGCATGTTTTTTAATCATGCAGTATATTAATTTTTCACAGGAGTTGCAATTATACTTACGATCATTTGTTTCTTCCGTAATGTCTTTCATATTTCTGTGAAAAAAAAGAAGTTTCATGAATGAAAAGAAAATAATCCGTTCGCATTTCTGGATGAAGTTCCGAAAAGTAATCACCCCCTATTTCTTTAAAATGCAGTCTAGTTACGTCTTTTATACGCTGATTACGAATATCGTAGACAATGCTATCGAACTGTGTTTACGAGCTGTGAACGGTTACATCGAAGCTTTGAATATATGATATTGAATAAATATGGTAGTGAAATTTGGCGACTACTTCATTTTCATGGTAAATACCGAAATTAAATTTTGTTACGTTTTTCTCAGTGAATACAACTGCTTCTCATAAACGTAAGCAGTACTACCGGAAAATAGCAAATCCTAATATCCTGAAGTAATTGAATAAACGGATCTATCTACGTTTATCTTGTCGCGTCGCCGCCACAAGAATTTGGAAATAATAATGTTGTTGAAAGAATTTGTTATATTTTCGCGTAAGCAGTTCCGGCCGCCTTACGATGGCCCAATAGTCGCACATTTTTTGCTATGATATTCGTAATCAGTGTATCCAGAAACGTAAGAATACTGTGTTTTAAAAAATAAAAAAAATGTGGAGTGATTGGTTTTCAGAACTACACCCAACCAAACCACCAACCATTAAAAATGAAATTAATGTATATTATAAAATGAAATATTGCTTGTTTGGTACTTACGTCTGAACAGTAGCTCGTTCGGATTGAAAATGAACAAAATCTGTGTCTTCTAAACGAAGAGAGTTGGTGGGGCACAGTCTATGATCGCACACAGAAACAATTTTCGCCGTTGCGTCGTACAGATGCACGAATATCGTCTAATTCCGACATTATTTGAAGTTTCCCGACTGCTTCGAACGTAAAAAAGGACAGAGAGTGAAAAAGAAGACGGAGCGAAAACAATCGACTATATGTCTGTAAAACAATACTAATGCAACGATGAAACTTTTTTATTTATAATTTTATTGCTTTAAAACTTGTATCAATAGATTTGTGATATTTTTCTGATGAAAATAAGACCAAACAGGAAGTAAATCGGACTACTTTTGTTATTAATCAATTTATTGATGAAATCAATCATTACTAGACAATTAAAGTAACATTAAACCGATTTATGTTAAAAAATATTTTTACACTGTACAGTAAAAACTCGATAAGTGTAACTATTACGGGTCCGCTCCGCAACTCTTATGGGATAGGAGAATCGTTTCGCGAATTTGATTATAGTTTGCCGACACCGTCGAACGTAGAAAGAGTCAGTAGCTAAAAACGAAAGAGGGACTGAGACCGGAATTTATTGCCTTCGTTTAAACGTCCCGTGTCAGTGTGACCATACTAATGCACAGAATAAAATTGTTTATTTTATATTTTTTGTTAATAAAAATTTCACTATCATGTGGGAGAGATTTTCCTGATTAAAATGAAGCTAAACACGATATAAATCGGTCAACATTTAGTGGTATAATATTGAGTTAAATGTTGTACTTGCGAGTCTTTCTCTCTTTCTTTATCCTTCTTGCGCTATCCTTTTCTATGTTCGGAAACATCAAAGAACGACGGATTCGAGTTACTGGTACATTTATCGAATAGGAGGTAGCTAATTCTCAAACGGGACGCTTCCACTGTTCCATAAATGATCACAAACGGCAACACTTATAAGATAGGAGGTTTCGTTAGCTACCTCTATCCGATAAATGTACCGCCGCTGACCTTGCCAGGATACGAGCGAACTTTTTGGAGCTGCCATTAATACCTATTTCGATTCCCTTACTCCACTGAGACATTTCACTGGAAAAGCTATTTGTAAGTCGACAATCGACATGTATTTGGACGATCGACAATCGTAACGGTACCCCAATCCGGCTATACCCTTTAAATATTTTTCAAAATTTGAAGTGTAGTGCCTACCTCGCACGTGCAAAAGAAAGTTTTGGTGTGGAAACGGTTAGTAGGGTTTATGATACGCAGGTCAGCAAAGTTATTTTCGACAGCTGTATTCCGTTACATTTCTGCAGCACGTTTTTTTCCCGTAGAGTTTTATGTATGACCATAGCAGGGTAAATAGTACACGCCATAAACCAGGGATTTCCTCAGCCTTGCAAGGCCGGGTCAGGCGACCCACAGAGGGTCGAGGGACGACGCGAGCCTTGGGCCCGGTGGGAAACCCGTAGCATTGCCAAAACGTCGATCAACAAGTACACCCCCACCGAAGCGTATTACCATTCCGAAAAAGCCAAGGGCGTAAGGAACAGCTGGTAATAAAAATGTAACAAGCCATCGGATTGGCGAAGACCAGCGTTCCGACCTAGGGTAGGAAAATTTGTCGTCTGTAGAAAGGGCTCGTGGAATAAGTTACATGTACAAGAGGGCAGAAAGTTCTTGACCGCCGAAGTATTGAAATCTACCTGTGACGTACAAAGAATTGTGGAGTTAGTATAAGTTACAATGTCGAGTAAGAAAGTGACGTTGAATATGCAACAACGCATCCAAGTGCTGGAGGATTTAAAAACTTTACCTGTGCGGATCGTTGCTGCCAAATATCGTATACATCCGCAAACAGTTCGCAGAATTCACAAAAAAGAAATTTATATTCGCGAATTTGCTGCGAAGGGCAAAACGGGGCAAAAGCAGCAACGAATGAAGAAACCAGTGTACCCTGAATTAGAAGAACAATTGTACACGTGGTTCTGTGAAAGAACAGCTCTTGGCGACCGCATAAGCGATTTGCTGTTACAGGAGAAAGCTGTAGAATTACAGCAAAGTAGTGCAACGTTTTCGAGGTGCAAAGTGAGCATGTCGTGGGTGTCAAATTTTAAACGGCGCCATAACATACGTCTGGTGAGTGTGTGTGGTGAAAAAGCAAGTGCTGATACAAATGCAGCAGAATCATTTATTCAATATTTTCAACGACATATAGAACAGGATGGTATTGATATAAAGAATGTGTATAATATGGACGAAAGTGGATTATTTTGGAAGGCGCTTCCAATAAAAACATTGTCGACGGAAAAAATGTAGCTGGATTCAAAATGAAGAAGGACAGAATTACCTTCGGGTTATGTGCCAATGTTACCGGGACCAATAAAATAAAACCTTTAGTAGTGCACAAATATAAAAAACCAAGAGCGTTGAAGCACCCGTTGCACAGACTTCCAGTCTGCTATAAATCGCAAAAAAATGCTTGGGTAGACCGTGAAATATTTCAGGATTGGTATGAACAGCACTTCAAGCCTAGCGTCCGTGAATATCAATTAAGGAAAGGCATCACCGGGAAGGTAATATTATTACTTGATAATTGCGCAAGTCATCAAGTTCCATTATCTGAGGACGATGATACATTTTCAATTCAATATCTTCCACCAAACACCACAGCCCTCCTACAACCAATGGATCAAGGAGTGATCCTTAAAACTAAAAGAATCTTCCAAAAAGAAATGTGCCGCTCCATTTTAACGTATGAAGGAGGGGTTAATGAATTTTATGCCAATTACAATGTAAAAGATTGCATTGATATTTTGATACAGGCATGGGGAGAAGTTACGCCTAAAAATATACCGCACAGTTGGCATAAAATAATTCCAGCTCCTGTGCACATTCAAAGTTATTTTAGAAATGAGAGTGAGGACGATGGTTTGGAAGATGCAATATCGGTGATTAGTGATGGACAAATTTCGCAACAACAAGCGGCTATCTTTTCAAATACATGCCGTATAGAGGAAGAGGAAGTTCCACAAAGTGACGCAGATAATCAAGACAGTAACAATGAAAGTGAACAGGACAGTGATAATGAAGACGAACACAACATACAATCACCACAAGAACAAATAAAATATAAGTTAGAGTGTTTAAAATACCACATCATGCGAGCAAGCTGTTTAACAACAGAATTACAAGATCTTACTTCTTCATAGGAAAACATACATATTAAGGTAAGGGTGAAATTGCAATGTTTCTTATTTCTTAATTTTCACTCAATCTTACAACCTAAATATAAACCGATTTATATCGTGTTTAGCTTCATTTTAATCAGCAAAATCTCCCCCACATGATAGTAAAATTTTTATTAACAAAAAGTATAAAATAAAAAACTTTTTTATATGCATTAGTGTGGTCACACTGACACGGGACATTTAAACGAACGCGACGAAGGCAACACAGATCTCTAAAGGAAGCCGCTACGTCTCCGATTACACTTCGACTCGCTGGTCGAAGGGGGATCCCCCTAGTGGTGGGGATAAAAATGTATCATTTATCGAATAGACTCAAGTGAGCATTTATCGAGTTTTCACTGTATATGTAATTTCTCAGCAATACTCCTAAAGTTATGGCAAGCAACGAAAAGAGATCGTGGTTACAAAAAGTATTTTACATGTGTAATAGTAAGATGATCTTGCGTCATGATATACGTGTAAAGTAAATAGAGTGACTGTTCATTATTTTCATAAGGTATGATCAGAGTTGGATACTGTTTGAAATAATCTTGTGATAATTTGTGGTGTAAATTAACATTTACATTATTTAAAGTAAAATCAATTGTTACTGCTCTTCTGTTCCCATGAAATAAAGAAGATTACTTATAAAGATTATAATTTCTAAGTAAGTGAAGAAAATATTTTATTCAAAATAATTTGAAAAAGTGTTGTCATTTCTGTCGCAGTTGTGATGATTACCCAGCATCGTTAAACACATATGTAGATGCATAAGCGACCGATGTACTACCGTTTTGAATTTTGTACGCGCCGCCTTGACGAGGCTGATGCCGCGCGCCGTCGCAATACGATCTTAATGTGTTAGAGTATCGCACGCCATAATGTTAAACAAACGCGAATATCAGTAACGGCGCATGTGCGTAACGTAACCCACAGCGCTAACAGCGCCTCTAGCAGCAAAAATGTGTAATCCACGCTGACGTAGGCATGACGTAGGTGCTAATGAAACTGATCGAAATTTATCGATAAAAAAATAATGAATATCTCATAAATAAATGCACCGATTGAGGTGTTATTAGGCTCAAAAGAAAGAGAAAGACAAGCCGAAGCAGATTGTGTTATTAGAATGAAGTGCAATTGCGTACTTTTTCTGTAACACCAAATTATTTTTTGCATAACGCTCAAAACGCTCTGCTTCGGGATAATATACTCGGTAGAGTATACTTGGCAGAGTATATACTCGGTAGAGTATACTAAACTACTTGGCGTGGAGACTCTACCGCAGGCATGGGCAGATTTTGCTCATTCGAGCGCGCTCCCGATTCCTCGCGAACGGCCGCGAGCTGCCGTTGCATCGTCGATCGAGGAGAAGGCGTTTGTTCTACTTAGTCGTTCGCTATTCCATGTAGTGGGCATAGCGCTTGGAAGAGGTGGGGTACATGTGCATCTCATCGTAATTAAACAAAAGAACGCAACGTCGAGAGATTTGAGGAGTGGGGCATAAGCCTTGCCTGTTTCATTTCGCGTAGCCTTCCTCTCCTGCGGCTCGCGAGACGCTCGTGAGCGCCGACGAGCGCTCGTGCTCGTTTTACTACTTGCTGCCCATGCCTGCTCTACCGAGTCTCCTGATCTAATGTTACTGAATAAAAAATCGTACCAAAGACCCGTGTCGGACTACGATCAGAATCGAAGTGAAATAGCTCTGCGCGGCACGCTCGTATTTATACCAGAGATATGCTGATGTAGCAGCTTTTTCTATATGTACTTTTGATACCGGAAGTGTTCGGACTTTGACCTGCGCGTACGTGACTCAGCGCGTATCGCTATCTCTGTCTACGCACTGTTGCTATCTCTTTCTATTCTGCGCTCTGTTTCTATCTCTTTCTACGCGTTGTTGCTATCTCTAACTATTTATTCCGCACGCTGTGTCGATCTTTCATCGACGCGGTAGTTTTATTGACGCGACAATTATCGACGTATATTTTGGGAGTATAAAATTTTTTTTTGTTAAATATAAATATTAATAAATATAAGATTCTTTTTAGTTATTAAATATGAATATAATTATCAGTTTAAATCAGAGTAGTACAATAATAAATTAAAAAAACGAACTGTTACAGATTTTAATTGTATAAAAACGAAAAAATAAATGAATGTTTTAATATATACTGTAACGTTTAGATCTTTTGCTACTTATGCGAAGGAGAAGATAACGCGAGTAGTACGAGCGTACGATTTCCCCTTACGCGTCTCAAGGAGTGGTTCGCGTTCGCTGCGCGTTCGCGAAGGCAGAAGGAACGGTGAAGTCGGTAACGAGACGTAAGTTTGCGGTGTAACAAAATATTGATTTATTCAATAAAAATAGTGACTGGAGTATGGCAAAAGAGCCTATCACAGAATGGTAGAAGCACCGCAAATATTGTGGCAGTTTACGCGTTAACAGTCAACGGAACGCAATTCTCATCTACTAGATGTTCAATAGACGCGCTAATTATAAAAATATAATATATAACTAACTTGACTAGATTGATCGTCAATGATTCGTACCAAGCACGCAGATCGGAGATACACAAATCGGAAGAGGAATACAAAATGGTAACGCAAAAGAAAATATTTCAACCAGTCGAGCGACTTTAACGCGACCCAAAGACTCAGTCTTCTTTTAATACGGAAAAATGACTGGTTGAATAACGCACTTAAATCTCGCGGAATAATTATAATAGAATATAAAATAATATAAGAAAATATAACGTAAAGAAAAATCTCAACCAGTCGAGCGACTTTAACGCGACTCAAAAAACTCAGTCTTCATTTATACGGAAAAATGACTGGTTGAATAACGCATTTTAAGAAATATAAGAAAATATATATGAAAAGAATAATGCAAAGTCTCAGAACGCAAAATCGTGACTCTGCTCGGAATGCGAAAAGTAATATATACACGACGGTTACAAAATTTCGTTGGTCGTCTACGATTCAAACGTCTTTCGCCAAGGACGAGTTATTATCGCTCGATTTGTTTCGGAAACATACACCGAAATCACGACGCATGAAGGTCGCGTGATCGTGGAGCGCGTAGGCCAAAAAGGAACGTTTAAAATTAACCGTGCAGCGAAATATTAGCTTTTACGCGCCTCTTAAATCGCAGAATGGCGAGCCAGTGGATTCCGAGGATGCTTCCTGTCCTGCGAGGTTTTCACCTGCGAACCTCAGATCGACAGGGGCACTGACTTCACGATTTCACTCACAATCAAAGGATGAGAAAGTCGCGCACTAAGTCCCGACCCTCGACTCCTTTGCAGATTGAATTACGTGAATTTAAGAGTATCCGATAACCGTGGATTTGCCGGAATCCGTCAACGTTCTTCCTGTTGTACGAAGCGTACTCAAGGAAGAAATTAAGACTGCCAAGAGCGAGATCACGGCCCTCCAAATTGCAATGTAAAATTGCCAGAGCACAAGCAAAACGAGGATGACTCGACTAGGTTTCCCTAGGAATCAACGTCGTCTCGGATATGCCTGTGTAGAGCGATCTTTCAAGGGTGCTGAGTCCCAAGATTTGAGCTGTGGGTTGGTAGCTGTCGAAACTCGGCTCGGATGGTCTATTATGGGGAAAGTACCCGGAACTGAAAATCGCCGGGACCCTGTCATCACAGCTATATCGATGTTCGTGAAAGAAGAAAATGTTGCTGATTTATGGTCGCTTGAAATCTTGGGGATTAAGGATCCCATTCACGTTAAAACTCAGAAGGAACAAGAGGAAAGCATGAAGCAAGTGTTTTTGAAAACGGTAACCATAAACCCGGACGGCCGATACGAAGTGGAGTTGCCGTGGGTAGAAAACCATCCAGCGTTGAGTGACAATAAAACTGTCGCCGTGCGTCGCCTTCAGTCTACAATAAAGAAGCTACAGTTGGACGGAAAATTTGAAGCATATGACGGTGTTTTGGAGCAGTGGGTAGAAGAAGGAATCGTCGAATACGTGTCCAAGGTAGAAGAGGATCAATGGGGGCATTATTTGCCGCACCGAGCCGTCATCAAGGAGGGAAGTACAACAGAGGTGAGGCCCGTTTTCGACGCCTCAGCCAGGGAAGGGCAGTTCCCCTCATTAAATGCATGTCTACAAAAGGGTTCCAATCTCATCGAGCTGGTAACGTCCATTTTACTGCGCTTCAGACAAGGTAGCATTGGGGTAGTTTCAGACATAAAGAAAGCGTTCTTACAAATAAGTTTATGGCCTAAGGATAGAGATTTTTTGCGTTTTCTATGGGTAGACAAGGAAGGAAAAACGGTAATATTAAGGCATTGTAGAGTGGTTTTTGGTGTCTCCTGCAGTCCGTTTATTCTCGGAGCGGTTATCAATATGTATTTGTAGAAAATCATAAAATCGATTGAAAATGGTTCAGATGTTTTACTTGATCGCGAAAATATTGTGAAACTTTCTAAAAGTTATTATGTCGATAATTGTGTAACGAGTCTAAATTCGATAGATCATTTGAATAAATTCATAGCGGATTCAAGAAAAGCAATGGAATTAGCTAATTTCGATCTCCGTGGGTGGGAGTACAACGTTGATGATACTCCCAAAAGTCAAGTTGCTGTATTAGGAATTGTGTGGGATAAACGGAATGATACTCTCTCTGTTAACGCATCCGGAGTCGTAGACGTTGATTTTGAAAAGGTTACGAAACGAAGTATTTTGTCTTTATCACATAAATTATTTGACCCGTTGGGATTTATTTGCCCGGTGGTGCTCGCGTCGAGACTGATGCTACAAGAAACATGGGCGAAAAAGTTATCGTGGGATGAGGAAGTTAGCAGCGATATTAAAAGTAAATTTATTAAATGGAGTCGCGAAATGGAAAATTTAAATGAAGTCCGTGTACAACGATGTTTGCTGGGAAGGGTTAACGATGCAGATAGAGTTACGTTGCACACCTTTTGTGATGCTAGTAAGGTAGCCTATGCCACGGTAGTATTTATTCGTATTGAGCGTGATTCAAGTGTTGCCGTTAGTTTTGTTCAAGCGAAGAATCGGGTAGCCCCGGTAAAAGGGGAAGACGGTAATTCGCGTCATAGTATCCCGCGACTAGAGTTATTAGCAGCAACGATAGGTGTCCGATTAACAGACACGATTATAAAAGCGTTCAATTTTAAAGATATTAATGTTTTTTACTGGACCGACTCGTCATCTGTATTAGCCTGGATTAAGAGACAATGCAATTGGGCGACTTTTGTTTGGAACCGGGTTGTAGAAATAAGGAAATTGTCAAATCCGAATCAATGGAGACACGTGCCCGGGCAGTTTAACCCTGCAGATTTACCATCTAGGGGTTGTACGGTCAGCCAGCTTTTGTCATCGAAATGGTAGGAGGGTACCGATTGGCTGCGGTTACCTATGGAAGGCTGGCCCAGCGAAGACATCACGTGCAATGATGAAGAAATTAATTTTGAATTACGTAAAACCGCGATCAAAACATGCTCTGTATTAGTTACGCTAGTTAATAGCGATATAAATGGTACGAGACCGTGGTACGAAAAATATTCGTCATATAATAAAGTGATTAGAATACTCGCATGGGTGAAAAGGTTTTATTCGAATTGCAAAGGCGAAAATGATTCACGGGAGTTAAATAAACTGACTGCTGAGGAATTAAAACTCGCAGAGACAAACATGCTTAGGTTAGTTTAGTCAGAATGCTTCAGTGAGAAAGATTATGAATACATTAAACATTTTAAACCATTTAAAGATGAGCATGATTTAATTAGAATAAGTTCAAAAGTAATTTTACGAGAAGACGCGTATAATTTTCGATTTCCTATCATTTTGCCGGGAAAACATAATATAGTCTTTTTGATTATTAAGGAGAAACACGAAAGGTTAAATCATGCAGGTGTAGAAATAACTTTAGGAGTATTAAGGGAAAATTTTTGGATTATTGGTGGAAGAAAGGTAGTGAGGTCGGTAATCAAGAAGTGCATTACCTGTCAAAGGTATAACGCACAGTCGATACAGTTAGCGCCGCCTCCCTTGCCACTCAATCGAATTCGAGAAGCAGCAGTTTTTGAAGTAATTAGGGTTGATTTTGCTGGGCCCGTCTACCTAAAGAAGGGTCAAAAGGCCTGGATCTGCCTATTTACGTGTGCAGTTTATAGAGCGGTACATTTTGAGTTAGTCAACTCATTGTCGACAGCTGGCTTCTTGACGGCTTTGAGACGTCATATCGCGCGGCGAGGACGTCCTGCGGTCATTTATTGTGATAACGGTACGAATTTTGTAGGTTTAAATAACATGTTTAAACGCGTAGATTTTGAAAAGTTAGCTAAAACCGTAGCAATAGAGAAAATACAGTGGATTTTTAATCCACCCACAGCCGCTTGGTGGGGAGGATTCTGGGAGCGTTTGAATGGTATACTTAAGCGCTTACTAATTGTAAGACGAACGCTAAATAAATCATGTCTGGATTATGAAGAAATGTTAACAGTACTTTTGGATTGCGAGGCTATAATAAATTGTAGGCCTATAACTTTTATGTCGGAAGATGATCATGATATTGTACCACATTCACCATCTATGTTTTTGCAAGAAATTAAAGAAATTGGCGTAATAGACCTCGATAAAATTGAAAATTATCAACTAAATAAAAGATATGCATATAGGCAGCGGATAAAAAACGATTTGAGGCAAAGATTTCGTTCTGAATATTTAGGAGCACTAGCTTATCAAAAATGTAAGATTAAAAATAATCGTAATATTAGGATTGGAGACATTGTTTTAATCGGTAGCGACAATTTAAAGCGAATTGACTGGCCATTAGCGCGAGTTAAGGATATTTTTAAAGGTATAGACGACAATGTTCGCGTGGTTCGATTGATGACTGCTACAGGAGAATTGACAAGACCGATACAAAGAGTTTATCCGTTAGAATTAACGTATGGTAATAATGAGTGATTCAACGAGAATATAACGGAAGAGTGTAGTAATAATCATATTGTAGACGAACCTAACGAAACACATACTGTGGATAAGTTACGAGAGGAACGAACGACGAGGAGCGGGAGAACTGTAAAAATTCCCGAGCGTTTAAAGTATGATAAATTTTAGATTATGTTTTTTTTGTGTTTTCAATGTACGTTTTCTTATTATAATAGTTCGAGTATACATGAATGATTGAGATTGAAAATAGGACTGTATTTTAATCTCAATGGTGGGAGGATGTTGAATTGCATGTATACTCGAGAGGTTTTGGTGATGTCTGGTCGAGAACGTCGATGAGTGACGAGTTTTATGGCATGGCCTGGAAAAGGGACGAAGTATGGGGGAGAGTTTTTCATTGGAATGTAAACGTTCTAGCCTGTGCAGAGTTAGTTGGAAGAACGAGACGAACCAAGCCAGACAAGTTGGCGAATAAAGAGTTTGCTTTATATTGTATAGTAAAAGTATTTTTGTTTCTTCCCGATTTTCCTTTACCCGGGTCATTTTGATCGATCTCGGATCCAACACTAGTCACGACTTGCTGGATCGCAATCTTTAGACGGTTATCTCTTGGAAGAGAGCCGTAGGCGAAAGCATCCGTTCTGCTTGTCGTTTGGGACCAGAGTGTCGATCGATGGATCGACACTGAGCTCCTTCGATCCGGCGTTCGAAGGAGGGGATCCGCGCACGCGCTCCACTGTGAAAAATAAGTAGGGATAGCACATACCATCGCTATAGTTCCGATCTCCCAAGAAAAATCTATACTACTTGTACTATACTATGTAACTGTACGAATGTACGGTTACAATACTAATAGTGAAATTCTTCTTATTTATTACTCCTCTTGCGGGATGTTACAAATCGATCGTTAATTAATAATATTCTTTTTCGCGTCGTGTTGTTTCTCGTATATTGTCAATCGTATTTCGTAATCCGTAACACCGTAACGAAGGCTCAAACGCGAACGCGTAGTGCGTGTGCAATTAGTTCTCATCCTCTCTTCGATTTTCCAGATTTCTAGACCATCACCACAGCTTTTCGTATACGAAACCCATTGCAATATTACATATATATTATATATTACATCGAATTGGTGAGTTACACATTCTATATCTTTGTTAACACAACGAATCTGGTGTCGAGTGAGGACAAAACGGCGATCTACGAGACTGCTAGTCTTGGAAGTATCCCACTGGGACCGTCTTCTTTTCCGATCGTTAATATAAAATAAAACACCGAAGTTCGAATCACGATTTCTAATAATAATATCGTTTTGTTGTCAGTTTCTGTCAGAAGTTCATAACATTTATATTACACATATTTCGTTCTGATTTAATATCCGTTCTAACATACTATTATTTTTCTTTATCCATATATTTCATACAGCTCGCACATTTTGTTAATCAAACCATTTTGTTGTAATTATTTTACTCGGAATTATACATATCTTACCTATATTCAATTTCTAATAATTTGCGTTCAAACACCTTTTCATTTCCTTTATTAACACGCCTACCTTCTCGCACGAATTCATACGAGGGGCCCGTATGGGACCAGAGCATTGACGGACTCAATAAATAATCCAGGATTGTACTTTAAATTTTCGATTCTTTTAAATTGTTCCAATCGTTACCGACCTAACATCGTCGAATACGATTGGGACTGGTGACAGCGATAATACCGTTCCCAACCGCGTATTAATCACCCAGAAAGTAAAAAGAAATAATAATATAAATAAACATCAAATTTAATTTCTTTTTATATTTTGTACGTCGCGCGCCGAAAACACGCTCGCGACGTAACAGTGTACTTTTATTCTTTCCTTTTGTAAAAATTCTCTTGATTGACTGTCTGTTGCTTTTCCTTCTTCACTCAGGTAAGTTCGTTTAATCATTAATTGTATTTAGCGCCTCTTCCTCTAGATCATAGTTGTAGCTGTTTAAAGTGAGAATTACGACAGCCGTATTTTATTTATTTATTTATTTATTTATTTTCATTTTTTTTTTAAACTCAAATAAAATACTCATATAGCCTTAATAGGAGCTGTTTTTTTTTTTTTTTTTTTTGAACATACATACTAACACTTACAGGGACTGTTGTTAGAGTATCTACTGTAATATCGCTTCTGCAAATTGTCTGTTCTCCGCAGGGATTTCTCTATCATAAAAACGCGCAAAGGTTTCAGAATTTTCCGACCATCCCGCTGTTTTTCTGATTACATCAATATTAACGCCCTTGCGTTTAGCGGCCGACGTCGCTGCATGACGGGTGCTGTATGCTGAGAATACGTTAACGTCAATGCCACTTTCTTTTAAGGTCGACTTAATCCATCTGCTAAGAGTTTGAATCGTTACCGCTTTATACGGTTTTTTGAAAGAAATAAATAACTTTACTTCCGATTCGCGAAATCCTTTTGTTTTTTCAATGTACGCTAATAACGCTGAAGCCGCGCAAATAGATTTGTCGCTTTCAAAAAACGGTAATCGAAGCACCGGTTGTTTCTTAATTATCCCAGATGTCTTTATAATGTCGGGAATTTTTATTTCCAGCGCGTTGTCGTTAACGCGACAAATGTTTCGCGAATCAATTAACGCCAACGCCTGCATCCTATGTCCCGTAACTAGTGCCATTATGGTCACTAGTTTTAACGAAAGTTTTTCTAAACTAATATCCTCATTCAGATACCATTTAGATAAGAAATTGAGAACGACTTTAGGATCCCAAGTTGAGTCGTAACGGGGCGTCGCCGGTCTCAGCTTCGCTACCCCTTTAAAGAACCGCTGTATTTTTTCGTTCTGACCCAGATCGGATCCCATAATCAGCGAAATCGCTGATCTATAGCAATTTAGCGTTCCATACGATGCTTCTTTTTTGAACTCTTGCGTGAGAAAAGCCAACACGTTATTCGGGGATTCTCTAAACGGATCAATCTCCTTGTTCGCGCAGAATGTCCACCATTTTTTTAATCCCGAATCGTATTGCCGGATTGATGACTTTGATAACGAGGCTATGAGAATATCTACGGATTCCGACGGGACGTCTCTTCGGATAAATGCTTCCCGCATAACCTGCCGGCAATGAGAGTAAGGCGTCGCCACAAAGGGTGCGCTTCCCTGTCGGAGGAATGAATTAGATTAATATTTGGTCGAAAAATCAACGGTTCGCCGTCGAGCAGCGATAAAAACAAGGAAAACCATGGTTGTGCCACCCAATATGGAACGACGACTATCCCGCTCGAACCTTCGTTCTCAATTTTTCTCAACATTTTTAAAATAACGGAAAAGGGGGGGAAAGCGTAAAAGAACCATCGGTTCCACTCCACTGTGAACGCGTCGATTGCAATCGAATCCGGATCTCTTTGCCACGAAATGTAGCGTCTACATTTTGCGTTTGCTCGGAATGCGAATAGATCCACTTGCGGCTGCCCGAAATTTTTTACTATTTTCCGAAAAGCGCTATCGGAGAGCTCGAATTCCGTTTCCGGTTGTAATCGGCGTGATTCGTGATCCGCTTCCGTATTCTCGCTAGAACGTATATATGCAGCCGATATCCAGATGTTTCTGTGTTCACACCAATCCCAGATTTCTTTGGTTAAGCAACTTAAGCCCTCAAACTTGCTGTCTCGCATTCGATTAATATATGCAATGGCCGTCGTATTATCGATGCGAAGTAATATATTACTCTGTCTTTTATCTTTTGCAAAGCATTTCAACCCGAAGAACGCTGCTCGTAATTCTAACTCGTTTATGTGTAACTTTAATTCAATAGCATTCCAATGACCATGACTTCGTCGTCCCTTGCAGTAACAACCCCAACCTGTGCGCGACGCGTCTGAATAAATTTCGAGTTCGAATATTGGCTCGTTTATGGGTGCATTAGCTAACCGAATGTTCGCCTTCCACCACACGATCTCCTGACTCAAATTTTTTGAGATACTCATGTTTGCATCGAAATTATCTCCACTGTCCTCGAGTGCGCGAGATAATTCCTTTTCGAAAGCTCTTACATGAATCAACCCGTACTTTAACGCTGGACACCGTGAAACCAAAGTGCCGACAAGAGCCGCAAATTCCCTTACCGTACAACGTCAGATTTTACTAAACCTTTCGAGCAGTTCTATGGTTTTTTGAACTTTATCTTCTGGTAATTCTATCGTCATTCTCGTCGAATCGAAAATCAACCCTAGGTATTTATAGCGTTGCATGGGGATTGTGAGACTCTTCTCTGCGTTAATTAAAAACCCAAGCTCTTGTAAGAGCGTAGCCGTTACCTGGATGTTTTCAATACATCTCTCTCTTGATCTATCGAGGATAAGGATATCGTCAAGATAAATAACTGACGCGAAACCCCGTTTTCTCAAATAAGCAGCTACCGGTTTTAAAATTTTTGTAAACACGAGCGGCGCAACGTTTAAACCGAAGTGTAACGACCCAGAGTGAGTACGTTACTGCACCGACTTGTAGGGAGAGCGGTTCCCTTAGAAGGCGACTCGTAATCAATGTGTTAAGGATTATAGGTTCGTGTGGTGTGCGGTTAAGGAGTGAAATCCAAACACTAATGTGCTAGAAACTGAATGAAAATATGTTTATTCAAAAATAGAAAGGTAAGTGAATATTGAAATATAATACAAAATCGCTAGTATCACAATAAGTGCGGCTAGAAATAGGAATACAGTAAGAAATTATAATTAGTTCGCCCTAGATTGGGAATGCAATTAGAAATATGTAATTAGTAATTAATATATGTAAGTAGAAATTAATAATTGTAAAAATTGATAGCGCTAACGCAAATGCGGCGTGATCTTTCTGTACAGTCAATACTCTGCTTGTTTTCAACAACGATTATGGAAACTAAATTTCCAGAGGTTTGTACGAAACTATCGGAGTCGAGTTAACCTTTCCTATAGGTCGCAATCGGTTTCTGGTTATACCAGAGCTGTGTTTTAGACGCAGGCCTTTCAAGGAGCTCCGCTCCTCGCTAGCTCTTTACACTTGAGTGTTGGCTTAGCGTAACACCTGTGTAACACGTTGCGCACCGCGAATAGGAGGTCCACTGATCCGTAGTCCTGCACGCCACCAGTGGAATAGTAGGAATTAGCTGTAGCTCGCGCTCTATCGCTGCCTAGACAGTTCAGCGCAAGCTCTTCTCTACTGATCAGAGTGTTGTCTGTTTCAGACCGAGGTCTGAGAAGATCTGCGATGAAACTGTGCGGAACGCCTCTATTTATACTCAGATTTTGCTGAGTCGGCACTTTTTTTCCGCATAGAGTTCTTGGGGTAGCTGGGTTTTTCCCGTCACGTGGTGGTCCAGCATCCCCACTCTAGAATACTACCCCACCGTATGGTTACTGGGGTTGCGCATGCGCGTGCGTGGTCGGACGTCGATAATTTATCGGTAAACTGTTTTACCGTCCGACTTATCGACTAAACTTTTATCGATGTATTTAACAGACTCGGTTATCGACGAAAAAAAAATGAAAACGTTTATTACAGAAATTTATACATTAAATATTAACAATAGAATAAAATAAAATATTCTGTATAAAAAAAAATTGGTTATAATAAAGAAAAATGAAATTAAAAAGATATTGTGTTAAACTCTTGGGTCGTTACAGAAGGGTAAGCACGTAAACTCGAATGTTTCGTCTCGGAAACGAAATCGCAAAAATTTTCTACTGCTCTGATCAATAGGCACCAGGTAATATGCGTCCTTTAAATCGAGAGTGGCCATAAAATCATGCGAATTAATTAATTTTTTGGCAACTTTCCAGTCTTCGATCTTAAAATGTGCTGCCGTACTAAACTCGTTGAGTTTCTTTAAGTTTAATATCAATCGATATGACCCATCCGGTTTTGGGGTCAAAAAAATATTTGACACGAATTGTTTTTTCGAAGACTTAACTTTTTCAATCGCGCCTTTCCCTAATAATTTCCTAATCTGATTATCGATTAAGAGCTCCTCTTCCCTCGTCCACGTAGGTTCGACCGGGATGCGTTCTTGGGTCGGATATGAATCGAAGGGGATTTTATAACCCTGCACCCACTGTCTAATCATTGGGTCATTCGTTACCTTCGACCACGCTTCTACAAAAAATCTTAAGCGCCCCGCCGGTTTACCTACGTTTTCTGGTGTATTTATCGACGCCTCCTGTATTGATATCGAAGTGGATCCCGCGACCGGTGAGCTAGCTCCCGGTACGGCTTCTTCTTCGTCTCGGGGATGTTCGATGATGTCGGTCGACGCCCGCCCGACACCGGCATACGATTCCCGTACGTCGACTGTCGGGGCGGGCCCCTCGTGTTTTTTAGGTTCCTCTGCGCATTAATTTGTTGTAAAGGTTTTGTCAGAGGCTTCAATTCCTTTGACGTCTTTTCTAAGTTTTTGGCTGTCTTCAATTTTTCGTCGAGATCGACGCCGAAAAGCCACTCGTCTACCGACGTGTTGGATAAGGTTGCCTTGAACGAAGAATTTAAATTAGCCAAAATAAGACCTTTTCGCGCCAAAGACTCCTCTCTGTGTATCGATGCTAGCAGTCTTCCTCCATCGCTCAACTTTTCAAACAATTCCACCTTTTTTGAATCGTCAATTTTGAGGGTTATCGCAATTGCTTTACCGACTGCTGCCAAACAGGCCGCGATACGCTCCTGTTTTTCGACAATCCTTTTATCCCTTTTTATTGCATTCTCCTGGATCGCAGCCTTGGCTTCCGCGTTTAGCTTCGGAACGACAATGAATGAACAGTTCTCCGGCGCCGGATATTTTTCTACTAATTTATTTACTTCTTCTGTCGGTAACCCTTTCCGCAAAATTTCTGACCAGCGTAACGCTACGTCCTTGTGAACCGCTGCTGCGGGTTTCTTGTCTGTCTCGAGCCGCGCGCCTAACACATTAATGATCTCTTCTTCAAGCTCGATTTCGTGTTCAGGTACTTGTTTTGGTACCTCTTCCGACGATCCCGCCGGAGTATTCTCCTCGATCGGTTTATCTGTCGGCTTATCTGTCTGACATTCTGACTGATTTTCAGTCTCCTCATTTTGATTCGGACGATCTCGGTCTACGCGTTCAGGCGTCTGTCTTCTCCTCGAAGAGTGGCCTGACGAAGACGGAGGACGACTTGATAATTCTGGTCGTTTTGACGCGCTTCGTGATCTCGACGCAGAGTAAGATTGCGAGTGTTCGTATGAACTGCCAGGCGATGAATAACGTGACGACCAATGAGGTCTTGAGCGTCTCGACGAACTGTGTCTCGACGGCCTTCTCGAAGAGATCTGCGACGCCGACAATGACCAAGACGGTGAACGCTTACCTGCATAATCGTAAATCGCATTGATCTCCTATTCCTTCGTAAAATGAAGGGGTGCGTCTGGTAAGCGCCAGGCGCACCGTGCAAAACAATAAAATTGTATGCACACAAAACCTATTGGTTTTTTCCTCTGGGAATTTTTCAAAAAGAAAAATTTTTGACGCCAAGCGTCCTCGTCCATTGGACGCCGACGAGTGAGGTTATCCTTTACTTATGGTGTTTTCTTTTTTCTTTTTCCAATTTCCTCTCCAAACGTCGAATTTTTCGTCTCCTCCTTCGATTCTCTTTGTCTTCGTCCTGCGACGACGATCTCCTTTTCTTCTCCCATCCATAATTGCTTTTTTATTCGCTTAAAGATAATTAACCATGTGACGATACTGGCACAAAGCGAAAGAATGAAGATGGTCGCGAGGGCACGCACGGGCATGGCCACCTCGTCGTAGCAGGCAGTTTTGTTTATCCTAGCTTTGAAAAATTGTGGCGACACTGGGCGAGGGGAGGGGTACTACAACTATGATCTAGAGGAAGAGGCGCTAAATACAATTACAATTCCTTTTTTCATCCAGAGGTGGTCACCTGTTTCTGTTATCTTGGATGTGACTGGTAAGTTACTGATTACTCTTGGTTGTGTTACTTTATGTGTGGTAAGTTGATCCTCTTCTTTTATAATTGTGATAGGAGTTATTCGTGTTGTTGATGTGTTTTCTGAATCATTTTTTTCTTCCTTTTTTAGCTCTGAATGTCCTTTTCTAGCTCCTGAAAATGCCTTTTTTGTTCCTGAAGAGGAGCCTATTTTGGGTGGTTCTCTATATATGTGTTTAGGTAGAGTTATTCCTTCTTCAAAATCTTCAATTTCTTTACCAATTATTATTGTTTTCGTTTTCTTTTGAGCTGGTTAGGGGGTTCAGAAATTGGTTGTCTTCTGGGTGGTTGATGGATCTCTACAGTAATTTTTTCTCCATTTTGTCTTCTCTTCTTAAACTGTTTGTGTACAGAGCTTGATATTTCTCTTCTCCTTTTTCTATGTTGTTCGTCCTGAAATTCATCAGTATCACAATATGTACTCTGATTCACTGGAGGTAGCGTTTTCTTTGAGACGTTTTTTATTTGTTAGGTGTAGACTGCTACTTGTTTCATGTGGTCTTTTATAGTATTGTCGTGTAGTTTTTCCTTTTTTTATTTCTGTCTCGGAATCAGATGAGGTATCTCGTTGGCGTGTATGATACTGATGTGTGGTTTTTCCCCTTGTAATACTTCTTTCAGATTCGGAGGAAGTATCTCTTCGTCGTGTAATGTATTGATGTGATTGTTTCTCCCTTTTTGTTTCTTTGTCTGAATCTGAAGATATGTTTCTGCGTCTTGTTGGATGTTGATGGGTTTCCTTTTTAACCGACTTCGAAACGGAGGAGGTTACTCAATTTGATCAGTATGTATTTTTTTTTTGTGTTCGCCGATTATTCCGAGATTGATGTACCAATCGGAACGAAGCCTATTGCATCTTGTAGGGTATGTCTTCCGATTGGTACCATTGAACAAAAATTATTCATTTTTTCATTGTTATTACAAAATACAAGAAGTTTTTAATGTCAAGATTGGACGATTTCAATGACCTTTTAATATGTTGTCAGGGACATGATTCTGAACAACTTTTTCATTATGCATAATTAACGGAAAGCTTTAGTTTCCGAGATATTCGTGAAAAACTATTGTTACTACTACATTGAATTCTACGTATGCCTACGTGTATTCTACCGCCTACTCTGGCGGTGTATGGGTCAGAATGCAATCGCCTGTCTCTACTGTTTCTATACACATATCGCGTCGATCAAAAACCAGTATACAGGTAAGTCTCCATTTATGCTAGTTCACATAGTGCGATATTCGGTTTAGTGGGAATTTTAAAATGATACCAGGTCGCATATAATGCGAACAAAAATTCAGTTAATGCGAGGTTTGCGAGGCTTTTTTCGATTCAGACATGGTTCGAAGCATGCAAGTTAACAAAGACTTGGATAAAATACTGCGGGTTTATCATCACATATACGGAGATATGAAAAAGCAGAAGAACGTGCAATCAACACTGTTAAAATACTATACATGTTTATGCTATTATAATTTAATAATATACGTATGAAAGGTATATTTCAAAATTTGAATCGTATATTTTCTTTAACTATTTGTAAGAACCAATTCCTATATTTCAAATATTCGAATAGTACGAATTCAAATAATGCGAACAATTTCTGGGATTTATTACTCGCACTAATCGAGACCTACCTGTACATATATAATAACTATTGTTATTGCAAACTCCTATTCTTTAACGCTACTCTGCAAGGAATGTACCGATCGCTATAAAACCTTTCACATCTAATCGGAGATATTTTCGCGATGATCCCAATTGTAAAAATTTGTGGAATTTGTTATTGTTAATAACTATTGTTATAGCAAGAAAGCTATTCGCTGGTGTTACTCCACAAGGAATGTACCGATTGCGATGAAAGCTTTCCAACCTAATAGGAGATATTTCCGCGATTAGCTCGCTTCCAAAAATGTACGGAATTTATTATTGTTAATAACTATTGTTATAGCTAAAAGCTTATTTCTTGGTGTTACTCTGCAAGGAATGAACCAATCGCGATGAAACCGTATGTAACGGGCAATGTGTTTAACGTGGGCATTTTGTAAAATGACCGGGCAATGTGTAGAATGCCTGTTCGAAAAGACATTGCGCAAAATGTCCGTAACAAGTTTCGGTCAATCTATAAAATGTCCGATCATTATACAGAATACATGCCGCGGCGCGCCGTAAGGCGGCCGGCAACACTTTCCTAAGACAATAGTGTTGTTTAAATAATAATGAAATCGATGCCGGCCGCTTCACGGCGGCGGCCGGATTTAAGTGTGTGGCCCATCCTAACCTGTCACATCTATGTATGGTTTCAATAATAATAATAATAATAATAAGTTTTATGTCAACGAACCATGGGTATTATATAAAATGTCCGGACCATTTGTGAAATACCTGCTCATTATATGTTACCGTTAAAGTGCGAAAGCCGTTGATGTGCACATTACCTAGTTAATCTGCAGATTAACTGAGTTGCTCCGTTAATGTGCGGAATCAAGAGCTTTCCGCACTTTACCTAGGTAATATGCACATTAACGGCTTCCGTATCGTTAAAGTGCGAAAGTTTGTTTCTCCCATTTCCTTCCCTCATTTCTTCTCCTCTATCCCACCACTTTTAGTTTGGTTTCGTTAGTGTTTTGTCGTCGCCATTTGTTTTTATTTCTGATAATTTGCGTTGGCTGCTAGTGCGTAGCAAAAAAGTTATTAGCATTGAAAGTATTCAATTTGCCCCGCCTACTGGGGGGCTGCGCCCCCCAGACGCCCCTAAAGGCTGCACTGACTAATACCGATACCCATTTTTGATATAATGTAATTTAATATAATCGTTTTATTTAAATAAATATGTTACTTTGTATATTGTGTTTATTATTTCCTTATATTAAAAATGGGTATCAGTATTAGTTAATGTAGTATATAAGAGGGGTCTGGGGAGCTCAGCCCCCCGGTCAGCAAAACGGATTTAATATGTAGTTCAACTCGTGGGGGATGTTTTCACAGAAGCCGTAATTCTGTAGATTTACCACTGATTCTATCAACTAATTTGTTGATTGTTTGATTGTATTAACTGGATTCTTTAGATATCGAAAAATAAGTAATTAACATTATATTAATTTAAGCGTATAGAAACGTTGGTGTTGTTCCAACAAAGATTTTATTTTAACTTTAACGAGTGCCTAGTAGGTAATGTGAGAAATGAAATGATTTTCCGCACATTAACGGATCACTCTAGTTAATCTGCACATTACCTAGGTAATCTGCAGAATAACTGATTTCCGCACTTTAACGGTAACATATACATTGCCCCAAAAAATGTGCAATCTACACAATGTCCGGTCATTTTACAAAATGCCCACGTTGAACACATTGCCCGTAACAACTTTCACATCTAATAGGAGATATTTCTACGATGATCCCACTTGCAAACATTTATGGAATTCGTTATTGTTAATAACTATTGTTGTTGTAATTATCCAATAAGAATGGTAAACCACATTACGGCATCCTAAAAATACTGCTCGTTCCACTAAAAAGTGTGAAATAAAATAATTTTTAACAAAAAAAAATCCGATTTCGAAATGCACTAAAAAGTATAAAATAATTTCTATTTTATTTATACCAGTATTCAATAGCTATTAATAAAATCTACATAATCGTTAAATAGGATACTAATTATATTTCAACCTTTTCGGAGGCGGCGCAAAATTAAACATATAATTTTTTCTTTGAAAAATAATAGGAATTTCATTATATCGTGTATCTTTACCATATCACCATCCCTTATCAATTATCGTATGTAATATATTTCTGTCCACCATTTATATGATCGTAAATTAAGAAGCAAGCTGTAGAGGGGAATCTCACACGTTATTAAAGTTCTCCCTAGACCTAGTGAGCTGCGCAAGTTAAGTACGGTCTCTCGTGAATTGCAGTATACATGTACATCAGAACTGCTACCAACTTCTGATACAAGCGTTACAATTACAAATGTTTTCTGCCGTATCTATAACGTTTCGAATTCTCTTTCTTACTTACGACTTATTAATTACCAGGTTTGCAATACCGCAATCAAATCGTTATTGGCAGCATCGTATAATCGGATATTTTTAATTTTGCGCCGCCTCCGAAAACTTTGAAATGTATTTGGTATCCTATTTAACGATTGTTAGATATTCGCCCTAATGAGTGTGATCGCTGCGCCCTCGGTGTGTATGGAGTGATCGAGAACTTTCTCTTCCATCGTGTGTCTTGTTCGATCTCACGCATGGGATGCACGTGTAATAAATGTATCTCTTATTAAAACCTATTCTTATATATATATATATATATATATGCAGTATATATTTCACCCATACCCTTCTAACAACGATTAAGTAGATATTATTAATAGTTATGAAATATTGGTATAAATGAAACAGAAATTATTTGACATTTTTTAGTGTATTTCGAAGTCGGATTTGTTTTTTGTTAAAAATTATTTTATCTCACTTAGCGAGAAAAAGCTCAAGATCTCTAATCAAAACCTTCGCAATGGACGTCGATTCGACTGTGTCCCTCCCCTAGGAGATTGGAGACGAGTTAGGCTCAGCAGCGCATCACGTCCCACTTGCCGATCAAAGGTTCAAGTCGGGTCTACATTACCGAACAAAGATATATGGTGGTTTTCTCTACATGAGGTACGATTCCTCCCTACATTACCGACCCAGGATAAATGTCGGTCTCTCTATACAATTCCGCCTAGATGGCGCACTAAACGTACACAAAGGTACGGCCTTCTCGCAAGTACTCACTCGACCATTCGGTTCATATATACAGAAGTTCCAAGACTATACTTCCATGGCGTCTGGGGTAAGAGATCATTGTCATAGCCCCACTGAAGAGTCTGGCAACGATCCTAAGACGAGAAACGCCTATCCCTCTCTCTCTCTCATTCACTATCTATCTTTTCAATTTCATGCCGCCCGCCATGCCTCCTCTCATCCGATGCTAATGGCGCACACCTGTGCGGCTAGTCGGATGACGTGGCAAGAACCCCTCAGTTACGATCTCAGATACTTTATCAATGGTGGCAACAGCAATTACCGAATCGTGATGTAACAGTTGATATCTTACCGATATGCAACAATCTACGCGGCCAGGTGTCACGTCTTGTGACGCATTTTTCAGAAGCCTTTTCACGATCCAAATTCATCGTTTCTCAATTCTGAGTGAGCAGTTTATTTGGGCCGGCATATTATGAAAATGCTGTCAACCCAAATGAATGTAGCTCACCAGAGTTAGCAAATCAACCTCGTACCCTTATTACACTATTATAAAATAACGCAACCAAATACATTCGCGAGTCTTCCATAACGAGTCTTCTTCAGTCTCCAGCAACGAGTCAGTCTTCAACTCAAGTCCGAATCTGAGTCCGGATCTTCGTCTTCAGATTAAAATTACGATCCGTTCGTAAGCCATCGCCGCGCGCAGTTCATCCGACTCAAGCACTCTTTTAAATCCGCGAACAATACGCAAAGTACCGTTCGACTCTGCCACGAAGTCCAGAACTTCGACAGAGCAAGACTTCGGTAGTTATAAACACTAGCCAAGACTGTAAAATTAGTGAATAAACATACTTGTGATTTGTAAGTGCGTGATCTTCACTACAACCATCTACCCTACCATTCCAACATCTGAACAATTTATCATCAATACGTCTGCTAGCCAGGGAAAGGTAAGTGAGAACCTTCACCTAGCTAACAGTTCTGATAAGCAACGAGGACTTAGTGAGAGAGAGAACTCGCGACGTTACAACCTTCTCTCTTTCTTTCGTAAATAAAACCAATATCCTCGTCTTTCTGTTGATCTTCTATCCAATCTTCAAAATTCTCTTTTTCGGGCAATTCCGCCACATGTGACCTTTCTCCTTGCAATTCCAACATCGTACTTCCTGCTTTTCAAACTCTCTTTTTGCCGCTGTTCTCTTCTCACTCCTTCCGGAAACCCTCTCCGAAGAATGAAACGGTTTAGTAGACGATTCTCTTATTATAGCGGGCGCATTAACTTGGCGAAATTCCCCAAGTCTACGCAGAGCGACGAAGTTGGCAACTAAAATACTTCGTTGGTGCGTCGTTACCGATAGCGGCAGCACCTCTCGGGCCCACTTTGTCCACGCGGTCCCCTCCCCACGCGGAACCACTAAGATCGACGCCATGATAGATTTCGTCCTTCTTGTACGATCGCTCGACGTAGTAACACGTGTTCTTGCTGTCAACGCTATTAGTACAAATGACCTAGTTTTCGGCCCACGCGACGCAGATTGTTTCAGCCCGCGCTTTATTTTCTACCTTGTGTTCAGTCCACGCGTGTGCTTTTGTAGTTAAGATTAGTTTAAGTAGTCATAAGTGTAAATAGTTGTACAGACTCAGACTACGCGTGAATGGTGTAAATATTTCTTGTATAAAATACATTGTTATAGTGATCGTTCCGCAGGCGTGTTTTATTCAGACTCCTCAGACCACGCAAAATCGCAAATAGTTAGTGACGGCTTATTTTTAAGTGTCGTCGAGGGCAATTAACCCGACTCTAGTTTGCTTTCGTACGCTTTATGATGGAGACTTGGACTGCGTGAGGTCTTGAAAGAGGGTGAGTGAGACTAAACAGGCCTGGTGATCGAGGATGGCTGATGACCATGTTGGGTCTCTCAGCTGTTAGGAATCGAAGGATTGCTTGTTTGAATGGAAACTGTTTACAACAGGCAAGCGGCCCGACGCCGTATTTCTAAATAATAAGGACTTGTTCCAGGAAAGTTCTTTCAGAATCGCCTGCAAAAACTGCTCAAAGCCGCAGGGTGAAATTACGATAGGTCTGGGCGCTGTGCTTTCGAAGTTAGAAAAATCGAAGTTGGCAAACGGTTGAGGGAGGCCATATGTATTTTATCAGCGCGTTTCCTCTTCAAGGAAAAGTACCCAATCGTGCGGGGTGTCGTAAACAAAAGGGTATACATACCGTCGAAGACGTCCTCACGACCGAGGATTTTTGGGACAGCAGGATATCATTGGGTACGGTCGTCGTATACGATTGTGCGAATAAAAGTTGAACATTTTATTCGCCCACTATTATTTAATCACCCGCTCGGTTAGTCTTACAATAATGTACTTTATTATTGTTTGTAAAGTACAATAATGTACTTCATATAGTTTGAATTATATTTATTTATTTATTTATTTATTTATTTATTCAGAATGTGCTGCAAAACTATTGACTGGAAATTAGGTGCATTATGATGTTAGGAAAAGCCCGTGATTTACATGAAACCGGACAGTTTCTTCCTATTGAAAATTAAAGTAATTTACAAACTAACAATAATAATAGAATAAACAACATAGAATCGACTACTCGGCTGCATGTAAATGATGTGTACGGACGCAGAATCGACACCTCGGCTGGATAAATGTAACCTTTGAAAACACAGAGCCGACCCCTCGGCTGGTTTTGATTTCGATCTCTCTGGCTTTTCGCCAACTTGTAACATCAATTTTAGCAAGTAATTACAATTCAAACTGTTGAGAATAGTTATTTATTATAGTTGGTAACGCTTCCTATTTGGGTCCTATTGTGGTGTGATAGAGGGTGTTGCGCTTTACCCCCGTGTTTTGTTTTCCCTAAGTTACTAGATCAAAAATATAAAAAGAAACCGTTACTCTTTGATTGCGTCGCTGATGAAACGAACGAACAAAAGTAAGCAAACGTTTTGTAATCTCCTTTTATAATAAAGATCATCAGGTTATAGGCTCAGGCCTAAAGTGATAAATATAATTAAAAGTAAAATGGAAAATAAGAATCATTTTAATATTGATCTGCTTAATGCGACAAATTATCACACGTGGAAATTCCGCATGATCACGTTGTTGACGGAAAAGGATGTTATGAAATGGATAGAAGAGGAATTTAATGAAACTAATTATACTGATGATCAGAGAAACGCGAAATTAAAGGCAATAAAAGAAGATAATTAATGCAAATCTTTAATTGTTCAATGTTTGGAAGGATCGCAAATTGACCTTGTGCGAGACAAAGGATCTGCTTACAGCATGTGGAAGAGTCTAGAAAGTAGATACGAAAAGAAAGGTATGCCTGGGCAAATAGTATTACGCAAAAGATTTATGTCCATGAAATTTAAAGAACAAGATGATTTAGTAGCATTCTTAGCGGAATTTGAAGACACAATAAGACAATTAAAAGCTACTGGCGCTGAGATAGAGGAAAAAAGTGTTGTATGCAGTTTATTATTGGCAATGCCCAAGTCTTTTGAAACCGTAATAACTATTCTTAAGAACATGCCACCAAATGAATTAACATTGGACATAGCAAAAGCTAGATTAAGAGCGGAAATTGAAAGAAGAAAAGCTAATGGCGAGACAGATCACAAAAGTGACGAAGTAAAAACTACTGCTCTTTCATGCAAGCCTGGAACGTGCTATTCATGTGGCGAAAGTGGACATTTTCAAAGAGACTGCCCAAGAGTGAAACGTACCACACCAGGCTATCACCAAATTGAGAGAGGAAATCACTACCATAGAGGAAGGGGCAGCTACGGAAGAGGTAGAAGTACAAGTTACAACGACAATTTTGACAGAAATGGAAATTTCAACACGGGTCAAGGCTACAGGGGCTCGCAACGCAGGGCTCAAGGATACAGGGGTCAGAACAACAGAGGTCGATACATGAAGAGATACGAGCATGAAAGACATGGAGAAAGGCGAGGTAACTATGTAAGTAAGGATGGAGAAGAGGACCACGAAGGGGGCATTTGCTTCCCATCAGACTCAACAAGACAGCCAAACAGTGTGAGTGATGCTAATGTGACATTTTGTATAGACTCCGGGTGACCTACCTGAACCTGGCACCCGACTTTGAAAAAATCAATTTTTTCCAATTGCATTGCATTCTCCTTCGTTTGTACCCGTTTGTACCACTTTTCCTTTCGTTTGTACCCTACGGGGTGAAAATAGCCTAGCACCCCACTTTAACATTTTTTATTTCTTTCAACGCCAATTGAAAATAAAATAATTTTTTACAAAAAAAAATCCGACTTCGAAATGCACTAAAAAGTATAAAATAATTTCTATTTCATTTATATCTGTATTCCACAGCTATTAATACAATCTACTTAATCGTTAAATAGGATACTAAATATATTTCAAAGTTTTCGGAGACGGCGCAAAATTAAAAATACCCGAACAAATGATGCTGCCAATAACGATTTGATTGCGGTATGGCAAACTTGGTAATTAATAAGTCGTAAGAGAAAAATTATAGCTCCGGCTGAAAACATTTGTAATTGTAACGATTGTATGAGAAATTGGCAGCACTCCTGATGTACATGCACTATACTGCAGTTCACGAGAGACCATACTTAACTTGCGCCGCTCACTAGGTGTACAGAGATTTTTAATAACGTGTGTTATTCCCGTCTACAACTTGCTTCTTATTATACTATGCGATTATATAAATGGCGGGCAGAAATATATGACGTACGATAACTGATAACCGGTGATGATATTGTAAAGTTTCACGATACAATTAAATTCCTATTATTTGTCGCAAAAAAAACTGATGTGAACGCAAAGTAAGAAGCAAGCTGTAAAGGGGAATCACACGCACTACTAAAAATCTCCCTAGACCTCAGTAGATCACTAGCTGCGCGAGTTAAGTGCGGTCTCTCGTGAACTGCAGTATAGTTCATTCGTAATGGGTATATTGATTCCCGTTGAATATTGTTTACTTGAAATTATCAAATGGGTCATTTGTCTCTGGTTGCCGACACCTGAACTAGAATCTTCTGTTACGTCCCACCTTACGGGTGGTTCTTACTCTGTTACTCTGATCTTTGGGTTCTGCCGATTTAAACGCTAAAGCGTACCTTGACCTTCCTTGCGAGTAATGAAGTATGCGGGATAGGGCGTTTAGTAATTGTTGATACGTGTATGGGTTTTCAATATTATATATATTCTCGTTTGTCGTTACATACCCTTCGCTGACTTCAGGTGTTGTACGTCACTCGTTCGTTCTCGCATTCACTCACAGTTCATTCACTCAAGAGGTCTCGACCGACATGTACCGACCGTACATGTCGGTAGCTTTAACTAGAATGAATCGCCGTCAAAGCGATGGTAACCTGTCTCTAATTTTTGTTATGTCTGTGGCAGCGCTACATCCTGTCTACGATGATAAGGCTGGGTTACGCGAGGAAATCCACAGAGTTTGTTAGAAAATGGGTGAATTGGTATAACATACTGAAAACCGTAAAAGTCTCTGAAGGATGGGGGAAGGAACGTGAAACACCAGAGCAACAGGATGAAGTTATTTTAATGGAGATCATTATCAACGGAATATGTATGCAGAAACGCTGTAAGGCTATAATATATGAACACTGTTAACAATATCACATAAGAGAATGAAAGCGAGAGCTAGTGAAACAGACAGAGAGTGAGAGAGAGGTAGAGTGGGAGGAGATTGTGTGATAGTATGATAGGAATGAAAATGGAGCCCGAATTGGAAGCAGGTGTTTGATTCTCGTAAAAAATGAAACGCCAGATTTTCTTATTCATTGTAAAACTATTTTTAATAGTAATATGTAGTGATAACTTTATAATATTCATATACATGTATAGTTGCGTACTTACATACAGACTAGTATTAATTATCAGATTTAATATAAATTAATATGGGTAGCTTACGTTTCTGTAACAATTGTCTAGAAGTAGAGATAGCACCTATTTTTGATTGCGATAGATCATCGTATATTTCCCAGCTTCCTGTTATCCTTCTACAGTGAGAAATATAATGACCTACATTTTTGGGATTCATGTTTCCTACATATTCGATTGCTGGGACTAACTTAAATTTTGTATCGTGTACTATTATTTCTACCGGTATTTGTAATAAAGTAAACGTTCCTTCCCAATCATAGATATTTTCTGCTAAGGCTAAATGGTTATGTTGTAGCGGTTCAATGTCAAAAATAAGTTGTTGTTCGGGAATAATTTTAGTGCTAGCGGTGTTGATTTTGCATTTGCTACATAATGTAGATTCTGTATGTGCAATTATTTCATGAAATGAGGTTTTTAAAGTTTGCATTCCATTCGTATAAAACGGTCGTGTATTTATATCTATAACTACTTTAAACTGTTCCTTAAAATATTTACATATAGAGCATTTCTGTACAATCGTATATGAGTTTTCAGTTCCCAATAAATGTTTGCTGATTAAACTACTAATGTTACACGCACAGTCCATATAATTTAATTCCGATTTAAATATGCTACTAAGTATTATGGCTCGTTCTTTATACATTTTTTTACAAGTACCAAGTACAGATAAATTTTTTGTAAATATAAACATAGTATTTTTCGACTTGTTAATATATGTATTATACGAACACCAATCTCGATATGCTACTAACAGTGCTTATGCAAAAGAATCAAATGCACACGTATTTTTGATTGATATACAATGTTTAAATTCAATTAATTGTGGCCCTAGTAAAATACCATTCTGCAGCATAGGTAAATGCTTACTTAATTTAGGTTTTGAATGTATATCTTTAATATCTGGACAAATAGATAAATACTTTCCTCGTTTTTTGGCTGGTTCATTTACTTTTCCTTTCCAGTTTTCAATTGTGTAACATCCAGCAGGAAGAGGAGTAAATAAGAAGAAATTCAATAATTAATATTTATTAAAATATTTATTCATTTTTCGTTTTTTTTTCATAATTATAAACATGTAACAGTTCATTTTATTTATTTTGTACGACATTGATTTAAATAATTATATTTGTATTTAATAACTAAACAGAATCTTATATTTATTAATATTTACGTTTGACAAAAATTTTATATACTTCAGAATTTACGTCGATAATTCTACCGCGTCGATAATTCTACCGCGTCGATAAAAGATCGACACAGCGCGCGAAATAAATAAAGAGAGATAGCAATAGCGAATAGAAAGAGATAGGAACAAGCGCAGAGTAGAAAGAGACGGCAATAGCGCGTAGACAGAGATAGCGATACGCACGGAGTCACGTACGCACCGGTCAAAGTCCGAACACTTCCGGTATCGAAAACACAGGTAGAAAAAACTGCTACGTCAGCAGTTCTCCGGTATAAATACGAGAGTGCCGCGCAAAGAATTTTCACTTCGATTCTGATCGTAGTCCGAGACGGGTCTATGATACGATTTATATAGAATTCAGTAATCTTAGACTCTTTTGTCGGCAAAGCGGCAAAGGTTCCGCGTCAGACCCGGGGCGCTCAACTATCGGTTCGCAGCGGTTCTCCTACGTGTCAGGTTCGCACCCAAGCTTAACGAGCGAGCGAAAGCCGAAGCTCCTTGGATGCGGCCTATCAGTACACTGGCTCTAGAGCGACGATACCGTTTTTGCAGAGTTCGCTACCAAGTATAACGAGCGAGCGAAAGCAGAAGCTCCTTGGATGCGGCCTGTTCATTGACGGCTAAGTTGCCCAGAAACCGAACTGCGGCCGAACGAGCCAACTCCTACAGCGTCGGAACGGATCTTGGCCAATTTCCCGACAATTCTTTCGAATCATTTATATTATATTATATTATATTAAATTATATTAAATTATATTAAATTATAAATTCAAGTTTTATAATCGTATCTAGAACCGCATTTACTAATCAATTTATTTACTCTGTATTTTTATTTTAGGTTGAATTATTTTTGTAATAATCTAATTTTCTTTTATTGTATTCCAATTTAGGCACAAACACGATTGTTAGTTTCTTTGTATTTTTCAATCCAGGGCGTACTCATTGTACACTACTAATATCATTATTTTCTTCTGTATTTCAAACACAGGGCGCAACATTTGTTAATTAACTACATTAATTCAATTCAATATCTAATTACTTCAATTCATTATTTAAATTCAATATTTAATCACGTTATTTAATTACGTTCAATATTCTTTAATATTACTTACCTTTTTTTTTTATTTTATTTTTATATTATACACAAGACACCACATTTAATTTCTTGAATAAACACTCATATTATTATTTTGAGAAAGGAATCTAGCGTTGGATTTTACTCCTTTATCGCGTGCCACCCGAACCTATAGTCCCTTCCTATAATATATATATATATCATAAAATACGAGTCGCCTTCTTATAGGGAACCGCTCTCCCTACGCGTCGGTGCAGTAGCGTGCTCGCGAATAATTCCGGGACGTTAGAATTTCATTTAAAATTTTGGTTTGTTGTGACTCGTACGTATTATCACAATTAGTAAAATCTATATTTTCTTTATTACTATCGTCTGTTGCATTATTTAGCTCTTTTATATTACTTATTGTTAGTTTATCGGCTGTTGTATTTTGATTTAAATTATTATTATCTAAAGGTATTAAAATATCTGTCGAACTATTATTTGTCTGCTGAGAATTGAAAGAAAGTAATGAACAATTTTCAAGGATTTTATCATTTTCTTCAATTTTGTTTAGGCTACTAGTGAAGGGTATTTTACTATGTTGCTTAGTTTTAGTTTTATTTAATTGTATGGCATTTAAAATTTTCATGTGTCCTGCTATTGATTGAATATGACGTAATATAAATTTGTCTACACGAATATTTTTTGTGTTTTTTAGTGTTAATTGTTTTAATTCCCTGAAATACTCCTCTACATACGCTGAGGTTGGTACAACATTTGGAATTGATATCAAGGATGTCTAAAGAGGAAAATGCTTGCAGATTTGACGAAAGTTTGGAAGAATATCAGGACACCAGTTCGGGTTTAGTCTATCAGAGATAGAATCGTTAATAAATAAAGATTCATTTTCCACCTCAAGGAATTTCAAAAAATTATTTAAATTATTACTGTAACTCGTAGATGAAGCGTAGATGGAAATGAAGAAATATGTAATTAGTAGTTAATATATGTAAATAGAAATTAATAATTAGTATTAGTAATAAATTGTAAGAATTAACGATAATAATTGATAGCGCTGACGCGAACGTGGCTTAGTCTTCTATTGCAGTCAATACTCTGCTTAATTTCAGTAATGACTATGGAAACTAAATTCCAGAGGTTTGTGCAAAACTATTGGATTCAAGTTAACTTTTCCTATAGGTCGCAATCGGTTTCTGGTAATATCAGAGCTGTGTTAGACGCAGGCCGTCTCAAGGAGCTCGGCTCCTCGCTAGCTCTTTACACTTAAGTGTTGGCTTAGCGTAACACCTGTGTAACACGTTGCGTACCGTGGATAGGAGGTCCACTGATCCGTAGTACTGCACGCCACCAGTGGAGTAGTAGCAATTAGCTACAACTCGCGCTCTATTGCTGCCTAAACAGCTCAGCGCAAGCTTTTCTCTACTGTTCAGAGTATTGTCTGTTCCTGACCCTGGTCAGAGAAGATCTGCCCTGAAACCGTGTGGAACGCCTCTATTTATACTCAGATTTTGCTGAGTCGGCACTTTTTTTCCACATAGAGTTTCTTGGGGTAGCTGGGTTTTCCCCATCACGTGACGGTCCAGCATCCCCACTCTAGAATTTCACCCTACCGTATGTTTATTGGGGTTGCGCTGGCGCATGCGCGGTCAGACGTCGATAATTTATCGATAAACTGTTTTACCGTCTGACTTATCGACTAAACTTTTATCGACGAATTTAAAAAACTCAGTTATCGACGAAAATGAAAATATTTATTACAAAAATTTTATACACATTAAACTAAATATTAACAATAAAAATTAAATAAAATACTTTGTATGAAATATAAAAATTAGTTATAATAAAGAAATGAAATGAAAAAGGTATTGTGTTTGTTATCGGGTCGTTACATGTTGTAATAGTGTTTTTGTCTGTGTTTTTCTTTTTCTAAATTCGATTTTGCTATTTCTCGTAAATTGTGCAGTGTTTGAATCAGTTTTTCGATATAATCGGGGTATGTTTTTAAATTATCAATTGGTTTAATACTTGATGGTTGTCGAGCTTTCTTCCCGAAAACTAATTCGTGTGGTGTAAATTTTGTTCCTTCGTGGATGCTGGTATTATAGGAAAACATTGCTTGTTGTAACCATTCATCCCAATGCTTTTCTTTTGAAATATAATGTTTTAAATATTCAATTAAAACATGATGGCTTCTTTCTAGTGATCCATTTGATTGTGGATGGAATGAAGATGTTCTGTATGTTTTGATCTGGAATGCTTTGGCTAATTTTTTCATTAATGATCCTGTGACACATGTACCCTGATCTGTAAGTATGGCTTTTGGACTACCAAATTTGCATATAAAATGTTCTGTAAAATCTCTTGCTACTTCTTCAGATGTGGTTGATGCTAAGGGTATTGCAGCTGAGTATTTGGTCAGGTTATCCTGGATGGTAAGTATATAGCTGTTTCCTGTTGTGGTTATTGGCAATGGTCCCAATATATCTAAAGATACTTTGTCAAATGCATCAATAGGGGTGTCAGTGATGACCATTGGTTCCTTGTTTTTCATCCTTACCAATTTCACTTTTTGATAGCTAATGCAAGTTCTAATGTAATCAGTGATTTCCTTTTTCATGTTCTTCCAATAATAGTTATTTCTGATTCTGTGGTAAGTCTTCTTTATTCCTTTATGTCCTCCTACTGGGCTTTCATGGTTTTCTTTAATGATGTGCATTCTTTCTTCTCTAGGTGGTGTGATTATGGTTCCTTTACAGAGTGTGATGGAAATGTGTGAATCTGCAAAAATTACTTGTAGGAGTTTATGTAATCCTTTTAGTTCAGGTATAGAACACTCTGGAATTTTTCTTTTATGGAATTCTTGGCAAAGTATTTTCAGTGTTTTAGGTAGGATTTCTTTTGAATGTGTTACCAGGCCAAATATTTCTTTGTTTTTCTTTTTTAAATGTATAATAATTTCTTCTTGGTGAGGTATGTGTATTTTTATTTTCTCTTTTTGTAAGAATTCTCTTGATTGATGGTCTATTGGTTTCCCTTCTTCATTTAGGAATACAATCACAATTCCTTTCTTCATCCAAAGGTGGTCACATGTCTCTATTATCTTGGATGTGACTGGTAGGTTACTGATCACTCTTGGTTGTGTTATTTTATGTGTGGTAAAACCATAGTGAAATTTTTGAGGCTGTAAAAGACTTACACTTTTTTAGTGATGACGGCAAATTGCATTGTTTATCAGACAAAGTGTGGGATGTTGCGTGTTGCCGTTTCAATGGTGTATTATCCAAAAAACATTTATACCTATTTATATCTCAAAATAGATCTGGAATTCTAAATAAACTACAAATTCTGTGTATCGTGAATATTGATACGTACAATAATGCAAACAATAGTTTGGAAAATAAAAGTGATATTTAAAATTTTTCAAATTGGTCCAGTGACGATTTGGATAATGTTATGCCTGAATTGCGGACTAATATTACAATTAATAAAGATGAATGGACAAAAATTGCTCCAGAATGGACAAAAATTGCTCCAGAATGTACTTTCTATAAAAATCGTGAATATCTTGTTCTAAAAGACGGTTGGACAAACATTATTAGCCGATAAATATGGTCAGATTTAAAATTGCCATGTTATTTTAGTTTTAAATCTGCTAAATGTAATGAAAATAACAACAGTTTGTTTTTAAAAATACAAGGCAGACGCACGGAGTGCAATAACAATTTAAATCTGTACAATGTAAACGGACCAGATGAACACGGACTGTTATTGCACGTTTCTACGTACGATTCGAAAGACATTGTACATAATAAGAGAAGGCAATTACGGGGGTCTCGACGTAGAAGTGTGGTAAAAGAACTACAAGGAAAAAGTGCCTACACGTGGATCAGAGAAGAAGCGGACAAGGAGATGGAATTTGGAGACGTGATGCCTTCGCATATTTACAAGCCACAAGTTTTATGGAAAGCCAAGCAGCTAGAGGTAGATAAAGAATTAGGAAATAATAAACTTTGTGATTGTTACGTCCCACCTGACGGGTGGTTCTTACTCTGTTACTCTGATCTTTGGGTTCTGCCGATTTAAACGCTAAAGCGTACCTTGACCTTCCTTGCGGATAATAAAGGATGCAGGATAGGGCGTTTAGTAATTGTCGATACGTGTATGGGTTTTCAATAATATATATATTCTCGTTTGTCGTTACATACCCTTCGGTGACTTCAGGTGTTGTACGTCACTCGTTCGTTCTTGTATTCACTCACAGTTCATTCACTCGAGAGGTCTCGTTTTACGCTATGTTCGCGGTTCGGACGTTACACTAGACTCGCGGCGCGTGGCTACGACTCGACCTTGGAGATGCAAGCGGTTGGTGGTGGTCCTGCACAGCACACGGGTGCACTCCTGGACTTGGTCCAATTATGAATCTGGTATCTCAGATTGCGGCGATACACTCGTGTTGAACCGTCGGCCGAGCACGTCGTTGATGATCTTCCTGGTTTCGAGTAGCCTTGAACGCGGATCTACTGCGGGTCGAGAACGGACAGAACTTCGGTCCTTGCTTTACGCTATCACGGAACTGGCGTACTTGCGTTGCACCGATCACTTATACTCCCAAAAGGGGAGTAGGTCACGCTCTTTGCTTGCGAAAACCTGCAAGCAAAGGGTTTTCGCCATCGCATTCCGCAAGTTCCCTGATTTCGTATCGCGGTCGTCGCTAAGCGAGAAAACGCTGATGGTTTGCGGATTCCAGAGCAAGACCTCTTTGGAATGGCGAAAGACGAAAATGGGTTATAACTAGGGACGTAACATGATCCATTTTACAATTTCTTAAAAATGAAAGAAGAGAACTTAGAAGTAATGCGTACAGTAAAACAAATGGGTATTAATTTATGATCTATTGGAGCTCAGAACAGGTTTATTTGTACAAACAAATTGTTAAGCAAAAACGTTATATATGTAGTCCTGTATGTATAGATGCTACAGGGTCAATCGTTAGAAAAATAAAAAAAACAGACGGTTTCAGTAAAACAATATTTTTATTTCAAGCAGTTATTCCATTCAAAAATCAAGTTCTTCCCTTATTTCAAATGATTTCCGAAAGACATGATACTAATATTATAACGTTTTGGCTAACAAGGAGAAGGCAAGCACTTCGGGTCTCAGATTTAGTTGAAACTTCGTACACTTATAGATCTTGTTCTCCTGTTTACGAATATATACCATTATAGGCGTAGATACTCAATAGTTTTTTAGATATTTGTATTTGAAGTTTCATTATACAGAGAAATATAGATTTAGTGAAAGGTTTCGACAAGAAGCGAACTGGCGAAGTGGCAACGTACCGGATACATACTCGGAAGGCTCGGGTTCGAATCCGCTCGTGGTATGTAATTTTTTTTTCGATTTATTTACTGCAATTAATTGGATTTCAAATATATATGCAATGATACTATTCATGACAAACAAAAAATAATAATTGTGTGCAAAAGTAATATAATAAATAATTCAATCAAAGCATATCGACGCAGAAATCTATATCTTATTATAATAAACAAAGTAAGCTTGAAAGAGCACGGTTCCAAGAAGAGATAAGGCAGCATCAACTGGAAGGGTACCATGATGATTTCGACAGACCGAGATTCATTCGTTGTTAATCTTCAGTCAAAAACAGTGCATTCAGAAAAGAACATTGTGAATATATAGTTAAGTTTTGTAAAATGATTTAATAGCATAGGTGTGTATATAATTCGTATGTTTTATTTTATTTTATTTTGTTTTATTATATTACTTTTGCACACAATTATTATTTTTTGTTTGTCATGAATAGTATTATTGCATATATATTTGAAATCCAATTAATTGCAGTAAATAAATCGAAAAAAAAAATTACATACCACGAGCGGCTTCGAACCCGAGCCTTCCGAGTATGTATCCGGTACGTTGCCACTTCGCCAGTTCGCTTCTTGTTGAAACCTTTCACTAAATCTATATTTCCCCGTATAATGAAACTTCAAATACAAATATCTAAAAAACTATTGAGTATCTACGCCTATAATGGTATATATTCGTAAACAGGAGAACAAGATCTATAAGTGCACGAAGTTTCAACTAAATCTGAGACCCGAAGTGCTTGCCTTCTCCTTGTAAGAGAATAGCTACGATCTGCGCTGGTTCCAGTTCCGTCCAATATTGTAATAGATTATTCTCTTGCGTTACTCAATGCCGTAGTTTTAGCGTTTAATAATTTAGATTTAACAACATACGTGGATAATTGCCTTAATTATTTACAAACTGATAATATCGCATTCAAGCCAAAAAGCGCAATTAAAATAGATATTGCTCATTTTATTAAAATGATGTGTCGATGGAAATGTTTCTATCATAAACCGAAACAAGTAAAAGATTTTTATGTGCGTTGTATTGGCTTATTAACATCATGTGAAAATATAAATTCGTTTCGGTCTATTTCTGAAGATATAGTTACAGTAGCCATCTCCCAAATAGAACATAACACAATCTCAATTTCACAGCAGAGATTAATTAATTTAATTAAAACGCATAAAACATGCGTCAACTATGACAATATAGACGATAATGATAACAGTAAATGTATTATAACGATAGATTCTAATACGATGTTCTTTAGTAGGTACCTTACTTCTGGTTTTCATCGCGGTGATTTATTGAAAGTTGTTGAAGTATTTTCGCTTTTATTTCCGCTTTTCGCTTTTGAACATTTATATATTCTGTATAATTAGTTGATTAATTTGATGATTTGGTGGTTAATTTGATGGTCCATAATCTTTGTGGTATGGACTAGGGAATTCGAACACTAGGTATCTATGTTCTTTATGGTTTATGGTCGCGCTCTTTATTTTACTTCGCCCGGTTTCCTATCTTAGTTGACGTTAACATGGTCATCGGTCATCTATGATGTGATGTGATACGAAGTGTTAAGTGATAAGTGTAAATTGAACTGAATTAATTAAGTAATTGAATTGAATTTATTGAAATTATTGAATATTGAATATTCTAATTTACATTTTGTATTTATTCGTGCGGATGTGATTACTGTGACAGTGCGCGTACTAATGTGCTACGCTCGGAAGTATTGTATTGTAGTGTAATTGCAGTGTATTTGTTAATGTGGTATCATTAGCTCCGTTTTGTGCATTTTATGCATTCGGTGCATTTATATTACTTACTATTATATATTATATATTATATGCTGTATTATGTTATATTATATTATGTTATATTGTATTATGTTATAATATTGTATTATAGTATTGTTATTGTATTGTATTATATCATGATCATATTGTATTATTTTATTTATGTTATTAATGTTATTACATCCAAGCTACGTTCAATCTACGTTCAATTGCGTTCAGCCTGCGTTCAATCTGTGACCATTTTAGGCATTGAATATATTATATGTTATATAATAATATTATTATTTTCGACCTTGGATTGCGTCCAGTTATTCAGCTATATTAGTTAGCTATGCTAGGCTATACTTAACCAGTATTCTGTATTAAATTGTATTGTATTGCATTATTATTATATAACTTCCTAACTTTCTATTCCATTATATTATTATAATTGAGTAAGTAAATGTACAGAGTAATTAACAATGGCATATGGCATATCGAATTGCATTGAATTAAATTACTTGATACAGATTATTAATATGTGTCTGCTTTATTTTACCTGCTGTGATTATATATGCGATTATATTTACGGTTATATTTATTTGACTTAGTTTAATGGGTCTTGTATTATGGAATTTAGAAGAGTCTATCTGGATTGGATGGATTAATGAGTTTATATCATATGCGTATATTGCGTTTATAATCCCTTTGCATATTTTAAGGGTGGGTTTGATTCTGATTCTGGTTTCTTGTTTCTTAGTTGTAAGCTCCTTAGTTCCTCTTGTAGTATCATGCATTGTTTCTAAGCTTTCGGGGGTTGTTTGGGTTTCCAGGCATTGTCAATTAATTGTAGACTATAAGATGTATCATATATCCTTTAGCAATTTAGATATGAATGACGTGTAACGACATTGGTTTATTGGTTTATTTTTCGCCGTTCACTATTCACTATCCTTATTCTTTTCTTATTTTTATTCTTGGTCACTTGACATGTTTCAGTGACTTCTTCTTCAATTGAGTGTTACGGTTTACGTTCCATGTTCCTATAATAATATTCACTGTTCTTTTGTAGCTCTTCGTACCCCCCCCTCAGGATAATGTTTTGCATACTATGTTTAATTCAATTCCAGTGCAGCTGTGACAGTTATGAATCTGTGTATTTTGAATACTTACGGTACTTTATGCAATCTTTTGTACATTAATTACCCTTTCTTAATTACAATTCTGATTCTGATTTTGATTCTGATTTGGAAAGTGTTAGTTCAGCATTGGTTAATACGGCTGGTGCTCAGGGCGGCATACGCTGCGGTAGTCCGTCCTGGATGATACAATGTCTTTATGGTTTTCTATACATACATATATGCGTTATGGTTCCTTAAATTCTTTGAATTTCTTGACCGTGGATCTCATATGACTTTCTTATAGGAGTGTCTGGCTTGGTTTAGCACCTATATGCCTTTTCTATTAATTGGTATGAAAGGGGGTTTAATGGAACTGCATCATTTAAACTGACTATGGTATGAGGAGTTTAATTAATTATCTACATCGGTATACTTATTAAATTGATTATATTTGGAGTGTTTTCGTTACATATTATATATACACATATGTTCATAGTAATTTTGATCTATTGTAGTGTAGTTTAGTTTTCTTGTACCTTTATATTATGATTTAGTTGTAATATGGTTGTATGTGGGGTTTATTATTGATTAGTTTTCACCACGCGCTGTATTGCATCGACTTACCTGTATCAGTATTAATATTTATACCATACTTATCGGACCGGTATTATAATCCAGTAACAATCTAATCTACTCAATTTATAACTATTTGAATTGTTTGGTCTGCCTTATAGTTTATTCCGATTTAGGTCTCATGTGCTCCCCATATTATATCAGATGGGTATTCTCTTCTCCTGTTATCCGTTAATTACACTCTACCTCCACTTCCATTGGCTGGCGTTAGGGCTTCCTGCAAATAGACTAGGATTATGTTACATTTTACATTTAATACTATGGTTAATTTCTGATGTTAACAGTTCTGTCTCTTCCTATTATTCTCATTATGAGGTATATGTTGCTACTTATCTTTATTGATGATTTGCTCGCAATAATTTCTAATTGTTTTTTATTGCCTTTGATTGTACACCATCATGTTCGCTTGCCAACCACGTTGAGGTTGTGGTCGCGTAAATGTTCATGCCAGTAAATTTAAGTAACTTAATAGTTTCAGTGAATGGTTTCAATTATTAGTATTACATTATGCTCACCTATTTATTTTCTTCCCAGCTTACTTTCTGGTTATACCCTATATTCTATATTTTATACTGTACCTTATTTACCTTTACCTCTGATAATAATTGGTAGCTATGTTATGTTATGTTTGCTTCTCTTCTCCCATGGCTGGCTTGCTATTTGCAATCTGTCTGGCGACTTTATTTTACTTTACGGTTCACATCCTTGGTTTATTTCATCTCAAATTTATGGTTTATCTTAAGTTTAATTTTATGTGATTATATTGTGCGCTAGTGTTGAATGTTAAATATCCCTCTTCTGCTATTTGGCTGCTCGGCTGTATGTATGTATGTTTGACGTTTTAGGTTTTGGAGGTTTTGTTGGTTGTTTGAGAATCCGCTCAGCCATGATGGCGCTCACGGTCGATCGATTTATCGATCGGGAGTCGACCATCTAGGTGACGCGTGAGCAGGGGTCTTCTCGCGGGCTCGCGCGCAACGACGCCATTAAAGATCACGAATCGATAACCGGCACACGTGCTCATCAGCTCACCAGTTTTTACGCAGAGATCAAGTGAAGTTCAATCAAAAGATCACCAGAAAGGCTCACACCTTGACCCAAGGAATCCGCAGCAACTCGAAGTGCAACCGGATTGCGACAGGTACTGCTCAATTACAACACGTTCATTATTCACGCGAGCCGGGAACCACGTGTCGACCACACACAGGTTCACGGGCTAAATCACAGCAGCGGGCTGAATTTATATAATTAACAGCGCTCTTAGTTCATTGTCAACACTCAGAAATTGGCATGTTCAAAGCTAATTGTTCATTGTAAATTCATACAACGACATAATTCATTGCCTTTGTGTTCAATTGTTCAATTCAAGCAGACGATTCAACTTTGTATTTGTGCGCTCAAAAATTCCTCAAATCATTGTCAAATCGGCGTTCAATTTAAGACTGATCAGCATTGCAATTTTATAGTTTAACATTATCAAATAAATTTGTAACACCATCCAGCAAGAGTCATTTATTTCCGGCGCAATCCTTCCGGGATTTCCATCAATCCCGAACATTGGTCATTTGCTTATGTACAGTTCACATATGCTCGCTTGCCTGCTTGCGTGCAATACTACTTATGTTTACTTCACAGTTTCTCACGTTCTCATATTGCTTACTGTTTCTTTTACTGTTAACTATTCATTAACTGCTCTATTGCATTAGATGCATTAGATGCATATATATATTTATTTCCCGTTGTATTTGTGATTTGATTTAACCAGTTTTAGTATGTCTAGTATATTTAGTATGCTTATTATGACAGCTGTTATTGAATGTATGGGCTCCTCTGTTCTATTCATGGGCTTCTTGTGCTTATTAATTCCTATTCATTATTCATTATTTATTTATTCATTCACTCATTCATTTATTTATTTATTTCTTCATTTATTCTTTACTCATTATTTATTCATTATTTATCGTTGCATATTTGGGGCATTCGAAGCGCTATTCGAAGCGCTGGTCGAAGCGCTATGCTTGTCATGAGCGTGTGTGTGTGTGTGTAAAGTATGTATGGGACAGGTCATCGAGGATTGCAGCCTACTAAGATGTGGCACAGTCAACCGGGGAAAGGACTCTCCCCGGGCCCTGGCTGTGCTGAAGAGCAAGCCCTGTTAAAACAGGTGAACACATGGCGCGACCACCCGTTGAGCAGGATCTCCGGTTCCTGGTCGTGGCCGAAGAAAAATGGCCTGTCCTCGTGGAAGGTCAGGTGGGCGTGATGACATCTAGGATAAGCCACATCATCATTATCAACCAACCATGGTGGACGAAGATGGACACGGTCAGCCGTGGAGATACGATGTCCCGGTTCCTGGCCGTGTCGAAGAGCAAGCTCCTGCCCTGGTAGGTGAGCACATGGCGCGACCACCCGGGATGGGCTTACTTCGGTTCCTGGTCGTGGCCGAAGAAAAATCCTGTGCCTTACCGTGCAGGTTGAAAATGTCCTACCGCTGGATCGGAGGTGCAACGGCGTGGATCCGCAGATGCCCCATGTGCCTAGCGCATGGCGTTTTTGCGGGCGGCCGCAATAACGCGAAATGCGTTGAAGTTCCGATGCGTCGTTGTGGCTATACGCTGGTATTCCTTTATGAATTCTAACGAGTGAAAAGGTGCCGGCGGCCCACGTTAGGGGAGAGGTTATAGTGGATAGTATGAGCAGCCTCGAGAGTGCCCACTCTGGGCTGCCCGTCTAGGTCGCCCCTTCAGGGCTGTGGCCTACTCTTGGGCTAAACTCAACCCATAAGTGTTGGGTTGCCAGGTTGCCCCCTTCTGGCGTTGCCTCTTTGGGTTTGCCCTCACCTCACGGGCGCCAGGCTGCCCCTTCAGGGCGGACATGAGTCCCATACTGCCCGGGTCCCCTCTAGCCGAATACACGAAATGGGGAAACAACCCGCGCGTGCGCAACCGCATTTCCTCTTCCAACTGAACAAAAAAAAAAAAAAGAAAGAAAGGTTTCAGGTGGACCCACGGACCTGGCCAAGTGTGCTGGCTGGGCGGGGAGGTGATACCCCGACGTGGCGCGTCCCCACGTGGCGGATAGGGGAATGCTCGCCATGCACGTTTCGGTGTGCATGGAGGGTAGGAGTGAAATAAAATAGCTCCCACGGACCAAACACAAAGGGAAGGAAAACGCATCAAAACCTCCCCTGTGACTGGGGGATAGAATACAGACACGGTAACCCCGGCCTGTCGTACAAGGCGACTGAAATGGGGGCGTTTGCTGCTGTCGAAGTAGCCTCGCAGATGACCCGGGGCGATGCCGGTGGGGTCTACGTATCGTGGCAGGGCCTCCCTTGCCGGTAAGGCCTGGGTCGGAGAGGCAAAAAGGTGGCTGCAGCGTCGTTCAGTTCTCCAGGGGCCAGGCTGCGTGGTGGTCGGGTGCGGGTAGCGGAGTGCCCAAGAAATTACACCGTAACCCAGTGGTCACGTTTCGCTGGAACGGGGGGCCAGCCTTCATTGGCCGGCCCGTGAGGGTGACAACCGCTATAAAAATCTCTAGCCCCAAGCTGCGGTACGCGGTGTGAGGGCGCCCCTGCAGTCAGCGCCAGGGGTGGCTGATGGGTCTCTAGCGGCCAACCCCGGAGTATCTGGCGACCCTCCGGGAGTACTAGCCTTACCCGGGTAAGGCGGCTCTGCCCGGGTGGACCCACAGACCGACCCACTCGTGGGAACACTATGGATGACTTGAAACTAAAAACGCCAACAACAACAACAAACACTGGACGGGCCGTACCGATGACGACTGCGGCTGTTCAACAGGACGCGAGGCGGGAAACGGGCGCGGAGGATATGGCGCAACCCAGCACTAGCAGGGTAACGGATGCGCGCCGCCTATCCGTCCGATTAACTAGGGCGGATGTGGAGTGGCCTCCCCTGAGGCCGGTACGAGGAGGGGCCGGCGTTTCCCCGGCGGCGTCCGATGCCCCCGCATCCAGAGAGAGTGCGGTAGACTTGGACTCGGACGAGTCACTCTCCTCGGCAGTATCTCTGGAGGCACCGCGCACGAGCAAGAGGGGTCGCCCGCCGACCACGGACCAGTACGTGTGGCTCCCGGCGGCTAAGCAGAGAGTCCTGGATGTCCAGCGCCGGGAACTTGACCTGCTGGAGGGGAGGAGGGTGCTCGATCCTAACGAGGACCCTGTAGAACCGAGTCGGGGTAGCAGGTCCCTCCCGGACCCTGAGGACCTGGCGGAGGAAGTCAAGTCCCCACGCGCGACCTTATTGCGCAGTCCTTGGAGTTCTGTCGCGACGTCGACAAGGTCGCGTGCATCTCCAAGGGGCTGAAAGGGACATTTGTTCGCAAGCTGAGGATGGCCTCCCGCTTCCTTAAGGCCATCCACACGGAAGCGGGAATCAGGGCTGCACCTGCCAGGGCCGATAAAGAGGTGAAGGAGCTTCGCTAACAGCTCAAGCTTCGGGAGGAACAAGTGGCTGCCCAGGAGGCCCAAATCAACATCCTGCAAAATAGCCCGGCAGACAGAGAAAATAGCCCGGCATGCAGGGTCGCTGCCACAGAGGTGCTGGCGCCTGAAGGCCCCGGCGCACCCAAAAGGTCGGTGAGGCCCGGCTCGCCGTTATCTGGCGATGAGGCGGGCAGGAAAAGGAGGAAGGACGCAGTCGAAGCTTTCGACTTACCGTCTTGCCCGACTGAATGTCCCGTGGCAAGTCCCAATCCCAGCTGCTGCACCTGGAAAAGAGGAGGGGAAGGTTGGTGGCCTCAAGCCAGACCTAATGAGGGGATTTGCGGCTCTCCTCCAAAAGGGCCTATCGGGGCTCCGGGCGGAGTTCAAAGCCGCTATTGCAGCCGTCCAGCCCCCGCCTGAGAGGGCGGAGCATGTTAAGGAGGGAGCTGCGGCTGCGACCATCCCCACTGCATCGAGGAAGGAAGCTGAGAGGCGGGTGCGGAATAGGACCCTGCCTGCCACGGAGCAGTTGCCGGGGCTCTCCTCAGCACCCGATCAACCGGCATCATTTGTGGAGGCTAGAATGGCCCGGATTGTCGAAGAACATCGGAGGACGGCGGATGGGATCTGGGTGACGGTGGTCGGCCGCCGCGCTAAAGCTGCAGAGAAGAAGGCGGCAGCGGCCAAGGCCCCTCCCTCCCAGAGCTCCAAGGTGGTTGCCCAGAAGGGGCAGAAGAGAGGGGCGGCACCGGCGGTTAAGGGGCAAGGGGCCCAACCTGCCAGGCAGAAGGCCCCCCGCCCTCCTCGTACTGCGGCGATCACCATCAACCTGGCTGCCGAGGCTCAGGTCTCATACGCCGAGGGCATGCTCATGGCCCGGGAGCGGGTCAAGTTGGAGGAGCTGGGCATCACGGCGTTGATGCGCAGAAGAGCTCAGACCGGTGGCTTGGTCCTCGAGGTACCTGGGGAGGACAGGACGGAGAAAGCTGCCAAGTTGGCTGACCGACTCCGCCAGGTGTTCAGTGGCACCGAGGTGAGGGCTGCCCGCCCCATAATAATGGACGAGGTTAGGGTGACCGAGTCGTCGAGATCGGCGGAGGTGGCGGCCGCATTGGCCGCTGCGGAGGGTTTCTCCGCTGAAGAAATTAAAATGGGGGAGATTCGCACCTCCCCCCAAAGGATGGGGACTGTCTGGGCGAGATGCCCTCTAGCGGCACTCAAAAAGTTATCCGCCTCTGGGAGGGTTCTGGTCGGGTGGTCCTCGGCCAGAATACAGGCGCTACCACCGCGGCCATTGCAGTGCTATCGCTGCCTGGAAAGAGGGCATGTTAGGCAGCGATGCACCTGCGAAGCTGATAGGTCCGACCGCTGCTATGCGTGCGGAGAGTCGGGCCACGTGGCCAGCAAGTGTAGCGCCACCCCGCGGTGCCCCCTCTGTGCGGACCTGGGGCGGCCCGCGGTGCATCGATTGGAGGCCAGAGGTTGTGCCCCCTCCTCCTCCCAGAGGATGAAGAAGAGTGCCGTTGAAGGGGCAGGAACAGCACCCAAGGAACAGGCATCAAGGACCAAGCCTGCGGAGTCGAAGAAGGGGGGCAAGAAAAATCCCCCTGCCAAGTCGGCGAGTAAAAATGCCGCGGAGGCGGCTCGTAAAGCATAGGTATGGGGCCCAAGGGCCCTATACTTCAGGCCAGCTTGAACCACTCGGCCAGGGCTCAGGACATGTTGTTCCAAACCCTGGCCGAGTGGAAAGTTGTGTTGGCGGTGGCCGCGGAGCCGTACCCAGCCCTCGACAGACCAGATTGGTTCGGGGACGAGGACGGCTCCGTGGCGATTATTGGCACCGCAGTACCCCCACACCCCGCCCCACTGGAACGGGGCCGGGGGTTCGTCGGCGTGCTGTGGGGTGATATAGCGGTGGTGGGGCTCTATGTCCCTCCCAGATGGCCTCTCGTGCAATATGAACAGTACCTGGGCCGGGTGGGGGACTTTGTCTCCCGTTGTTCCCCCCGGCCAGTGCTAGTCTTCGGGGACTTTAATGCCCATGCGTCATTTTGGGGCTCCCCGAGGACACACGCGAGAGGCAGGGTGGTCGTAAATTGGGTGGCGGGGTTAGGATTCCACCTGCTCAATGTGGACAACGTTAGCACCTGCGTGCGTGTCCAGGGGGAGTCTATGGGTCCAGGTGTCCAGGGGGAGACGTGCTGATGGCTGCAGCCCTCGCTCTGGCCTCGCTGCCAACACCTGCCGGGCCGGTCGCGGACATTGGGGAGGAGGTAGAATGGTTCCGGGGAGCCATGAAGGCGGTGTGCCACGCCGCCATGCCCTGGGCCAAGAACCTCCCCAGGCGGGCCGCCTACTGGTGGACGGGCGAAATTGGTGATCTGAGACGAGATTGTTTCGCAGCCCGTCGCCAGTGGCAAAGGGCCCGCAGAATAAGGACATTCCGCGACCCAGCGAGGGAGGAGGACCTGTACGGGCAGTACCGAGTTTTGGAGACTGCCCTACTCTGCCCGACTCTCTCCAGAAGGACCCATGCGGGCGTCCATACAAAATGGTGATGGGCAAGCTTAAGCCCTGGGCGCCCCCGGTCACGGAGAACCTCGACCCCCAGTTTTCGGGACGGGTAGTCGACACTTTGTTCCCACGAGAGAGGAAACACCC